>NW_022992032.1:1475142-1672642 GCF_902827175.1 Gymnodraco acuticeps
TGTGTGTGTGTGTGTGTGTGTGTGTGTGTGTGTGTGTGTGTGTGTGTGTGTGTGTGTGTGTGAGCAGCTAAAATGAGGGAGAGAAATGAATTCACCTGAGAGAAAATAAGACAGCTAGCGGGAGAAAGGAAAAAAGAGGATGAATGAGCAGCGTGAAACCAGTGGAAACTAATCAAGTGTTGAGAAAAAAGAGAAGACGCTTGTTTGATATCCAGAAGAAAATAACACTTTTGACATGTATTTATTAAGTGTAAGCCCTTTACAGATGAATGTAATCATCATCTTCTTACCATTAAGTGTAGGGTCTGCTTTTTGGGGTAAGACTAGGGTAAATAAGATGTATTATATGAGGGTCAACATTTGAATGGTTAAGTTTGATGTAAGAACCCAGAAATCAGTCTGTCATTTTTCATGTTTAAGTGTAATTTTCTAAAGAGATGGCTAAAAGAAGGGAAAGGAAAACAGACGACATAAACAAATCTGAGAAAATGTTTAAAAATTAGCAAAAAGCTGAATCACAAAAAGAGGCAAGTGGACTAAAAACCAGAGGAGGGGGAAAAGAAAAAGGCGTAGGCGAGTTCATACTGCGGTGTAACGATAAGAGAAAGACAGAGAGGGAGCTGAAAGAAAGAGGAATGGAGGCAGGTTACAGCGTTACAGCCACCAAGAGAAAGGCGAAGGGTGGAGGTGGGTGTGGAGGAAGAGGAGGGGGTCATGGGCCTCCCACACACTCCGGATTAGGAAACATATGCAGTGGAGTAGCGAAGGGATTAGGGGGTGAAGGAGAGCTGGAAGAAGGAAAAGAATGTTTTTTTTGGAGAGGAGGGGTAGGGGGGGGGAGGGAGGGGGAACACAAGTGCTCGGCCAGGCGTATTTCCACCCCGCTTTCATCCTGCATCCCCGCCTCTACCTTCCTCCTCCTCCTCCTCCCACCCACTCACCTTCATCTTTGAACCTCCGGGATGACGAGATTGGTGTGCAAGGACTCAGAGGGAGACAAGGGAGTGAGGCCGCTTGCTGGCGCCATCCTTTGATTGCCACTATTTGCTGCGGACACAAGAAGCACATCGAGAAAATTTTTAGAATGAGTAAAAAAAGGTTGAAATGCATTCCGTTTAGTTCCCATACAATGTGGCCAATGACTCTGTGATGATCTGAGAGCGTTTTCCTTAAAGGAAACAAAAAGAGAAAACAGAAAAGCATTTTGATTTTCCCGAGTTCAAGAGATAGAATAATTAGATAAATGGGTTAGAAAACCAAAAGTCATTACAGAGAACACCTTAAATATCATTGTCATTTTTTACAAATTGTTATAAATTGTCAATGTTCCTCTAGCTGTGTCTGATACTGTGATACTTATCGAGTACTTAGCAGTTCACTTAAACAGACAATAGTGCAGAGAACCTGCCATGGACATGTTTTTTCATCTTTTGTGAGGGCATTATATGTACAAAAACGTCTTACTGAGAACTCAAATAAAATGGCAGCATATAGTGATTTTTCAACACAACGTGGTTACGCAACACCAACTGTTGAGATGTGCCATCATAACGTAATTTAGAGATCCGGATTACTCAAATCAATTTGAATTTC
Organism: Gymnodraco acuticeps; assembly: GCF_902827175.1. Lineage (NCBI taxonomy): Eukaryota > Metazoa > Chordata > Actinopteri > Perciformes > Bathydraconidae > Gymnodraco > Gymnodraco acuticeps. The sequence goes on from NW_022992032.1 coordinate 1,476,736, forward strand.
AAAATGACGTAAGACTCTTTTTTCTGGATTGTTGCTATAATTTTACAAATGCTATGCTCTATTCACAGTGTTTGAATTACAGCATGCAATAAACACACACATTATTTCAAAGATAGTTAATCGAAGATGATACAAAAAAAAGATAATTTTAGAGTTGTGCCAATGCAAACGGAAAATTACTTTCAGGGAATCTCTTATCAGTATGACTATTAAGCATTAACATACCTCAAATATCTGATGCGTCTCAAGGAACTTTCTGCAAAAGACCTTAATAGTATGAGTGTGTCGATGGCTGTTGAACTCAGGGGTGTCTGCAAGCCTGTGTGTGTGAGCAACTGACTGTGTGTATGGTAAGCCTGAATGTGTATTACTGCGTGTGTCTGTGTGCGTTTGGGGTGTTACAGAGGGGTCATGAGTCAAGGTCAGGGGATCATTTGCCAGAAAAGCCAAGGAGAGATGGAGGGATGGAGGAACAGTGGAGCAGACGAAGAGAGAAGTAAAAGAAAAAAAGGGAAACCTGCAACTGAAACTATCTACAAATGTGTCATTGTTCATAGTTTTGTTGAATATTTATATTGTTTCGTCTCAAAATGTTTCTAATTTTGTTATTTTTTTACCTCAGCTCCCCACACCTCGTCTTTACGATTATACCATATTTGTTACATTTCATGACAAAAAAACACACTCATTCTTGCCTTAAATCATCAATATCCTAAAATCTCCCCTTGCCATCCTCTACCCTTCGCTTCTGCTGTGACTCGAGCATTATCGTTTTTAAACTAAACAATTAGCACTATACTATATCTCACATGTCCAGCATATTTCCCCCCCCCCACACCCAAACAGAACAGCTCACTCACCCCTAACCCAGAGAGGTCAATCTTTGGTGGATGAGGTCAGGTGTCTGGGATAAAGTTGACCTTTGACCCTGAGGCCATGATCGCCTGCTTGCATCCTAACCAGCTGGACAATGAGGCAGACGTCCAACCATTTTTGTTGTGCCTTTTTTTGCGATTGGAGTATATTTTAGCATTGTGTCCAGTCCACCTATATTTTGTATGTGTGCTTAAATGTATCTAAATGCATGTTCTAATGTACGTGAGTGTGTGTGTGCGTGTGTGTGTGTGTGTGTGTGTGTGTGTGTGTGTGTGAGTGTGTGTGTGTGTGTGTGCGTGCGTGTATGTGGCCTAGCATTACTATACTTGTGGGGACCTACATCTGTTTACACAGTCACGTGTGGTGACTCGCCTCCCTTATGGGGACAAATTGGAGGTCCCCATGAGGGGAATCATTAATGTTAGGGTGAAGACTTGGTTAGGTTTAGGGTTAGGGTAAGGTTAAGGGTAAGGGTTAGGGTTAGGGTTAGGCATGTGTTGGTTATGGTTAAGGTTAGGATAAGTCTCCAGGAAATGCATGTAAGTCAATGTAATGTCCCCTGAAGTGATGTATACATGGTATGTGTGTGTGTGTGTGTGCGTGCGTGCGTGCGTGCGTGCGTGCGTGCGTGCGTGTGTGTGTGTGTGTGTGTGTGTGTGTGTGTGTGTGTCTGTACTGAGAAATGTGATTAGCCTCCTCGGTCTCAGGATGGCGTCGGGGATGCTTGTTACTGACGCTGAATCACAGAACAATATTGATCAGGCCGGGGTCATCCATTGACAAGTCCCAGCTTTAGTCTATCCTGCAGACGCTCATCACTTCCTGTCTTCTTCCTAATTCGGGGTTAATATCTCATTAACTGCCATTATCAGCTAAACGGTCACCACCGCTACAGCCGGCGGACAAGTGCTGACAATTCCCCGTAGCTAACGTCCTACGGATCAGGCGGAGAAATGACCAGATTATTGGAAATCAATCCGAGGGGAGTTACTGTTTCCCTGACCTCCCAAGCTTCATTTCCACTATTTATCGAGGAACACTGGTCAAATGTCGACTGTCATAATGTTTACACAGCTGTCAATACATGCAACGACAGGAGTCAATATGCAATGAGTATCATGATCATGGTTTATCATTTTGAGGTTCATAAATCAGGTGTTAGCTGGAAGCTATTTGATGTCAGAAAACAGAGTTTGCTACATGGATTTAAAAGATTTTAGATGTATTATTTATCTAGCGGGGGTTATTATATATCTTTGCTGAATGCACCATTTTCAATACAGTAAAATGTCAGGCAGAAATTAAAAATATATACTCATAGATGTTATCAGTTAATTTGGAATTAATTCATTTTATACTTCTGAGTAACAGAGATGACAGTGAACCACGGGGGGTAGGGGTGGGTCTATATGTGAGGGGCTTTTATTTCTTATCAGTCACTGGACAGTCCTGATCCTTATTCTCCACGGAGCGATGGAGGAAATATTCTTTAACAGCCTACAGTTTGAGCTTAGCTACACAACTTCCCTGCAACAGTATATTGATCATTACACAGGTATCTAATAATAATGGGTTGATGAGGAAAATCTTCTCTTATAAATACATTTATATATTTTAGCTGAGGGAGGTAACTTAGGTGGATGTTACCTACCTGCATAAAGGTGTCATAGCCATCAATAATGATGAAAGAATGTAATACTTTTTAAAATAATGCAAAAGTTAAGTGCTTTTATTTTGTAGCTAAGCTCAATTTGAAAAAAAAGAATATGTCTTTTATTGTTTAGTTTGCTTGGTAGAGCAAAAGTTACAGAATGCATCCACATTTGTGACTTGCCCTGCTTATGTGTACATTCAGGTAGCATATAGGCTAAACAGGGACCTGAAAAACCTTAATGCTAACTGCATGTCAAATTAGGGGAATTAGCTATTCAGCTGGCATTGCAGGTAGCTCTACCGCACACACGTCTGGTCTGACTCAAGCAGGTTGAAATAGCAAAGTGAAGCTAATACACCTCAGCCTAATGATCCTGGATAGCATTTAGTTGAGAAATGTTAAGTCCAACTCACGAATGTGTCGAAGATTTCCAGGTTTATGTGGTTAATTTAAAGCCTAGCATTGACAACTTGTTTCTGTTGTAAGCTAACGGCTACAATTTACCTCACATACTTGTGTGTCGCTAAGCAACGACAGTGTTCTAGAACAGATGCAGTGACGAAGGAAGCTAATTAATAGCCTACAAGCTAAAAACGAACAAATGTTCTGCTACAATGTATTGTCGTTTGTTTACAGCACAACACGGGTAACATCCCTGTTTTATGGAGGTTAAAGAGGGGGGATAGGAGTTATTATTGGGCCTACAGGCTACTTACCCGTAATTAAAAAGGAGCCGGGTCCGCCTGGTGTCTGCAGGGCTGATGGGTTGCGGTAATGGCGGAGTGGCCGGCTCACCTTTGTCCCCGGGGTCTGGCTCGCGGGGCCACAGCGACAGACGCTCGCCACACATTGATGAAAAAGGCAATAGAGTCTGTAATAAAACCAAGCAGCCGTCGTCACCAAATAATCACATAATGGCTTCAGTGACAATAATGATGTTTTGTTTTACAGGTTTCATGTGTAGCCTACCTCAGTGGCAGACTGGCCATCGGGACGAATCCCGATGGGCCGGTACCGAAGTGGGCCGGTCGGACGATGTGGGAAAGTCGGATAAATAGGCCTAACTAGCCCCCCCCGTTGACAATTTACTAGTGGTACCGAAGTGGGCCGGTCGAGATGCCCGGGCTGATTTTTAGACCCAGTCCGCCCCTGCTCGTTGTAGAGTAGCCTAACTGTTAACTGGAGAATATATGTTTCCAATTAAACCAGCAAATTATATGTGAGGAGGTTGTGTTTATGTCTCAGGTTCAGTAATTGTGTTTTGTTCTGTTTTTATAGGCTATATAGGCCTATCTGATAAACAATTAACTGTAGCTGCATGTTTTTGTCTTTAGTTTTTACTCCAGAGAATATTTTGCAACCCATAACTGGCTTTCTTGATTCATAGTTTAAGGCCAGGTTTCAATATTCATTTCGATAATAGCTTCGATAAAAGGACAGCAAAACGTTTATGTCCGGCCAGGAAGATATGAAAACTGTTGTAAGCATCAGGGGACAGGTGGCCCTCCAGATATGAAATTGCGGTTATTATTCATCAATTAAAATGCAAGTCTAACTGTGTGGGGTTGGACGGAAAATCGATCGATGAAAAATGGACATTTCGAAAGCTTTTTTGGTTCAATTTCAGACACAACAATGAGAACACGATTCTTCCCCAGAAGAAGTCATTAGTCAACTTTATTCACAAAATCTCATTAGAATCTACACCTAAAGCCTAATGCATATTACCTATAGTTCATAGCATGCAAAAACAATAAATGAACCAAATATAATAGAATGCGAATGAAACAACATTTTCCTCGTGGGCAAGTTATGAAACGGTGATATTTTTTTTTTACTCGATCATAAATATATTCAAACATTTAATTTCGTTTACCTTAACTCTATAATTATAATGAAACATTGTTCTCTTTAATTTGAGCATTTCTTATTGACAAGAATTTAAATTCTCCACCGTTCTTCCGGCGCGTCAGTGACAGGCATTTACATTTGATGCATAAATCAAAACTTCCCTAAATTAAATACAAATATTTGCAGAGTGATCTCTTCTGTAGGAACTACTGTTATTTAGTTAGGCCTATCAGTAGGCTACAAATGACGGCAGAAATAACGCGTTTTCACCGACCGGGGCTTATTTGCATATAAGCAAAAATATTTAAATTCATAAAATAAATACGAAGCTTTCAGCATTTTTGTTCAGATATAACAAAAGTAGACAACATATTTATATCCAAAACGAAAAATAAAAGACTATTTTTAAAAAGTTAAAGCAAACAAGTGCTAGGCTATATTTTAAAACAAAAATAGAAATCACCATGGGCAACATTTAAAGAAAAGCACAAACACATTTTAGGATAAGAACACAGATGTTAGTTATATTTCATTAATAAAATGACTAGGGAGATGAATGAAGACTTAATATGCAGTTTCTGATTTCTATAAAGACAAATATTATTCAATTAGGAAACGGTAAAGAGCACCTGCTGCTGGTTTCTTCAATTACCAGCTTAGGCTACATGAAAAGTGAACGATGATATAATTAAATTAAATAGACCTAAATAAAATAATTTAGGAAAGTCAAGTTTGAATGTTCACCTTCATTATAAATAGTGTATGAGCTTAACATAAGTGTTGCAGTTAGAAAAAAAACAGCAAAAAGGCCTGAAGGAAAATCTGACATATGACAAAATCCAAATATTCGGACATTGAACCGATTGATGCTGCATTTGACGATCAATTTAACGATAATTTCAGTTTGAAACAATCACATCATTGGCTCAAGAAGTGTGCAGAAATGCGCGTGACAATGAAGTGATTACTGTTCAATGTATTTATCGGGAATTAGGGATCAATGAATCACGTGTCTGTCTCCATGCAGAGTTCTGATGGACAGCATGTTTACCCTGCAACTCGAGATTGGGTGAAAATCCCATTGACCAGTGTGTGTGTGTGTTGTGTGTGTGTGTGTGTGTGTGTGTGTGTGTGTGTGTGTGTGTGTGTGTGTGTGTGTGTGTGTGTGTGTGTGTGTGTGTGTGTGTGTGTGTGTGTGTGTGTGTGTGTGTGTGTGTGTGTGTGTGTGTGTGTGTGTTCGCATCCCTGACCGATTGGATTTCCATTAATTTACCTGCCTCGGAGTTTTGGGAGAAAAAACCAAACATATGTCACGGATGTATCTCTCTTTGCAGGATGGGCTTTTGTTTGGTGTAAATTGCTGTAATGTATGGTGGTGTGTTTTAAAGAGATAAAGAAAATCTGTATCATGAAACACATTTCTTCTTCTTATTTGGGTTTTTAAAAGAAGGGGGAAAAGAGAGATGACATTATCTCTACCCATGTGGCCGCAGGTTGTCCCTCTTAAAGCCCCCTCCCTTCTTTTAATTGATTTCTCATAATTAACTCAGTGTGTTCATCGATTTCCCTGCGACCCCCCAACACTGCCTCGAGATCGGGAACCTCATTATTTCCACGTTAACCCGAATAATCCCGAATAAATACTGACCGCATTCAATAACAATTAGACTGCGACAGCACTAAATAAAGCCGTTTCCTTTAGGTGGCCTGCACTGAAATAAGATAACTATGCAGTGAGGTAGCTACACACAAAAAACACACGAAGAAGAAACATCTTTATAAACGCAGCTTCTTTGAAATTCAGAAAGTTCTTCACTTAATTTTGTTTCTTGCATGATGCATTATGAAAGCATGCACTGCAGCAAGGTTATTTTAAGAGATTGTAAGAAAAGTAACAGAAAATCATTCCAGATGTTAATCCTTAAAGCTCAGACTGCATCTACAATGGCAATTACATCTCAACAATTTGATCAATTAACCCAATGAGCTATTACACACTCAGCTGCTTATGTGCACATGCATCAGTCACTGTGACTGATCAGTGTGTGAGAGGCAGTTGAAGGAGGAGGTCAAACAAGCCTCTTAAGACTTCTTCTGCAACGGCAAAATCCAAATCAAGAAATGTGTTTGCTTTTATCTACCAGCAGCATTATCTTAGTGTCATTATTTATTTAGAAACATGTTTGGAATGTGACATTTAAGAGGTTGAAAAAATATTGCAGTCTCTCGTTTTCCTGCACATTTGAGTCTCTGAGAGACAAGGCCCATAAAAGTGACATTGTGTGAGTTATTTATAATGCAATGTGTATGGATCTCAAACGATTTGCTTTAGATTAAAACATGACATTTAAAAAATGTGTATGCAAATTTGTGTTGTCATTGATGAATAAATGGATAAGGTAAAACATTGAAAATAAAGAATGAAGTAAAGTTAATTCTTGACCTTGGAACCAATTGATAAGAGAAATTCTCAGGAAAAGGTCCATTAAGTAGCAGTGCTTGTGATAACATTTTAAAATCCTATTTAGAAGATGGACTTTACAGTTTAATGAACAAAAAAGTACCATTCAGAAAACAAAAAACGGTTTTAACTTACTAACTTACTAACAGGAGTGATGATGGGGATAATGAGTGCATGTTACACTGGACTTGCAGAGCAATTTCTAGGTAAACAAAGGTAACAATAAGGGATTTAATGAAAAAGAGTTAGAATTGAGCAAGTAAGACCAGAGTTCATTGGAGTGGAAAGTGAATAGAAACATGGGAAAAAGAAAAGGACAGATTACATGAAACTTGACAAACAGAGAATAGAACAAAGAGAATAGAAGAGGGTAAAGAAGAGATAATAGAGTAAAATAGAGGGGGCCAACAGGGACAGCAAGCAGAAAGGGAGGGAGGGAGGGAGGGAGGTGGGTGATGGTGTTGGTCACGGGGGGTTAAAAGAAGGAGGCGTTTAAAGCTTGTGAATTAAACGCTGTGAGGCCCCGTGTCCTCGGCACGTGCACGGGGCCTCAAGAATAAAAGGAGCTACGGCCCATCTGGCTTTTTAGAGGCAGAAAGAAAAGGGGGAGAGGGAGGCCGGGAGACTTAGAGAGAAAGGGGAGGGAGAAAAAGAGAGAGGGGTCCTGAGTTGCTCAATGGTGAGAGCGTGGCATAGCACAGCCAGGCGTTTAGGGCGCTTGATTCCCTCTAGGGGTCCCCGATAGTAAAGAAATATATAGGCTCTCATTGTAATGTGAGGTGCTTTTGAGTGAGCGTGTGCTCTGAGAGGGTTGGGGGGTTAGTGTCGGAGCGAGGGGCAGAAAACACAGGAAAATAGAGGAAGATAATGATTTGAAATCAAGAAGAAAATATTTTTTGTTTGTGTGAAAAAGTTCCATGTGTCAAATTAGGTATGGTAATCAGGGTCAATACATCAAACTCACCTTTAATCTATATGTGTTCGTAAGAAATGTCTATACATTCACAGTCACAGTCTCACACACACACACACACACACACACACACACACACACACACACACACACACACACACACACACACACACACACACACACACACACACACACACACACACACACACACACACACACACACACACACACACACACACACACACACACAGCTCTCCTGCACTCAGCATCTTAGCTGTTTCCATGGAAACAGCTAAGATGGACTGCAACAAGAAAAGGTGTTTGTGTGTGTGTGTGTGTGTGTGTGTGTGTGTGTGTGTGTGTGTGTGTGTGTGTGTGTGTGTGTGTGAGTGTACAGCAGCAGGTGATGAGGCTCAGCCCATGGCAGACAGTGCCTCAGCATCTGGGAAAGTGATTTCTTTCCCATCTAATGAAAGTTATATTAAGGTCATAGAAGAAGAAGAAAACAGAAACGGACATTGTATCCATCATTAAAGGAGAAAATAGACCTCAGCGGGCAACAAAAAATCAACTAGACATGTGTAAGGACTAAAGGAAAGTTATAGCAGAAGAGAAAAATGTGTTCACACATTTGATTTCTTCCAGTAGAATTCTTAAAATGTGTTTTTTGTTTCTGAATTTTACTTCATTTGCATGTTATATGAAACGTTTAAAAGATTCACTGTTTAGATCCTTGATCCCTAAGCCCCCTGACACATATTGGACATTAGTGACCTGATGAAGGCTTCATGCTGTGGTGGTTAAATAAAGGGCACACCTCCAGTACATTGATAGTTTGAGTGCATATCCGCTCTTAGTTGTTTGAGCGTATTGTTGAAATGTAAAATGATTATTTAAATGTTGAATTAAATGAGTTTCTGTTTTTTAAAAACTTTTTTTGAGGAATTTCATAGCTTCACTAGACTGGGAAGAATACAGGTGTTAATTAACATGAACAATGGCTCTGTTGCATTCAAGTGTTGCACTTAGTCAGTGCAGTGAGCCAGCATGCACAATGCGAGGACGCTGAAACTCAAGCAGCTAAATGGATTTCAGCAATTCAGCCATCATTCATTGTATTATTCAAAATGTGGTTTGTGCTGTGACATGTAAATAATCTCTATTTAAAAGGCCTAGGTTAACATACACTTCCTGTCAGTTGTTCTTTACTTTTTGAAGGTTTAAAGGCTGCTCTGTGAAAAACATATCTAAACACAAAACACTTTGTAGCATTATTTTTTTTTCGAGCTTTATATCAAATGACTGACATACACTTGACACACGGTTGGACATTCTGTCCAATCAAAGCATTTGAGAAAGGTTTTTTCTAAAGGGAATGAGAACAAATACTATATTTATATATTGATCTTTTTTTAATATTGCTACTATTTACCTGATATGAACTACATTACGACACTATTGATCATAACCAAATGCTAAAATCCAATATGATAATACATTTACTTGAAAGGAAATGCATTAACAATTGAAGCAAACACAATATATTAACATGTGACTTAGACCAATTAAAACATTGAAAACATCATTAAAAATTAAAAGCTTTGATTTAGTTTGATGGTTTTACTTTGAGGCACTTTCATATTTCCCCCATGGAGAAATATGAAAGTGCCACTATTTACCTATACTATTTACACATTGAATTATACCAGCATCAGAAATGGGCATCAATGGTTGGATTACAGGAGCCTTCCTATCTGTGAACTTTTTCTGTCACAAACAAAACAAGACCACTAAAAGTAGACTAAAAGACACATGAGTAACGGTACAAATCCAAATATGGTGGTCAGACGGCTCCTCAGGGAGGAGAATGCCCGCCGAGTGGACTGTGTTTCCCGGAAGAGAACAGCACACCGCCGCCCCCCCCCCCCTCCTCCCACTGCACGGTCCCCGGTGACCGTAGCGACAATGCGGAAATTGAACATCTGAAAACCAAAGCAGATCAGCGGGGAGCGGTAAAGTACTCCGTGTCACAAAACAAATCAGGAAAGAGATTATAACCTGGATGACCACATGGGTGAAGTTGAGGTCTCTGTGTGTGAGAAAGGAGCTCCAGAGGTGCAGCATTATGACCTCAGGTACGTGAACGCAACAGTCTGGCGAAGCTATTACATTAATTGTTATTTAGCTGACGCTTTTATCCAACATGACTTAGCCTACATAAGTATACAGTACAGACTTGCCTAGGGGAGCAGTTTGAGGTTAAATATTTTGCCTAAAAAATACTTCTTGAATCTTGACTGCAGGCGTGGGGATCGAACCACTGATCCTCTGATAACCCCTTGAGCCAAAAAAGCACTTCTATGACATTGTTCTTACATGTGTTTAAAGCTGCTTGGTGAAATTAGCTTTGATATAATAGGTATCTTTATTTATGCTTTTCAGAATATAGGCCATCATAGAATACTATCAAAGATAATGTGCACTTCCTTGTAGATAAACAAAAGAGCCAAGATGACCCAGGCTCCATGGATAATCTAGTTTTTTAGTGCACTAAAAGCATACATGTGTCTGGCTCTCTCTGTTCCTGCAGGTCGTCGCTGCGGAGCATGCGACCGCAGGGCTTGCAGCGACACCTTGTGGTCCAAAGTCCGAACTGCAGCTCTCTGTTCCCCAAAGAGGAGTTCAACCGGGGCCTGAAGTACTCCTTCATCCTCGTCCTCACATGGGCTGTAATCATGTAAACACATTCAGTTATTGCTCAGTTACATCATCCTTATAAAGTGAAGGAACTATGACAAAATAAAAACATGTAATGTGTGTTTTGGAATAAGATTAACACCCTTAAAACACTTTGTATCACCTTAAAGGCAACTAACTATTACTTTGACTAATTAATCTGAGTTTTTATTTAATTTAATCAATTCCTTTTTAGATAAGTTGTCATAAAATGCCAGCCACAAATGAGCTGACATTGCTTATTTTGTCCAGCCAAGAGTAAAAAAACGTAAAGATATTTGTCATTTCTATCATTCTATAATGAAATAAGCACCATTGTCCAAATTTGAATAGTAAATCATTTAACTAACTATTTCAGCTTGTGTAGCTATCCGTATTTTATGATTTTACACCATTAATCTATGTAGGCAGCACACACATTTTATTCTCCTTATAATGAAGTTGAATACATTGACATTTTTAAACTGATAGATATCACCATGGAACTTTTACCCAGTTGATTGTTTACATGGAGACTGTTCACATTTTTGTGTTACAACATTCTAAATTGATATACTCAAATATGAAAATGCCCTCTAATGCTAACTTTTCATGAATTTAGGGGGGAAATAAGTCAAAGACATTCTAAGACAGCAAAACTCCAAATGGACCCGTGCTTTCATCACTTATTAATGACTCTGTTTCTTATTTTCAACAGTTTAATAATAGAACTTTCGACAACAAGTAGGTCTGGTGAGTATTTAGTGAAGGATGGGAAACTCAAGATTTCAGTTTTAAATTCTGATATATTTAAAAATAATAATTGTTGCTTGTCTTTTTCTGATGCAGGACAATTCCAGTTTTACGTCCGACTTCTTGCCCTGTTTGGTGAGCTTTTGTTTAAAGCTGTTTAAACATGGATTTATATTTATATTCCTTAAACCCACAGAGAGTAACACAGAAATGTGTCTGACATCAGTCACACAGATGCACAGGCACTGTTTGATAACCCTGCGGTAGTAAAGCAGGATATCGGAGGGGAAGGGGCTGGGGGTCTGCGGCACTGAGAGATTGGCTTTGCACGGACGCCTTGTGACTTTAAGATCCTATTTGGTCCACTGGCTTAAAATCTAAAAAAAGGAAATCTTGGGACTAAGGTGCTTTTGACCAGATAAGTCGAGCTGGGTGTGAATTTGTATTCTTAACCGCAGCCCGGCAAACATTTTTCACTTCTCTAAACACTGAAGCGGTCCTCTGTTACATTTATCACAATTGAGCTCAGGTTGAAAAGTGTAAAGTGGACACATTATCACACTTTCCATAAATACATCAGTCCTGAAATTAATTTGACTTTTGTGCAAAGATTTTTTTTAAAGTGAATTGTGTGTTCAAACAGGTTCAGAATTGAGTGTTTTTTTTTCATATTGTACGTTTTGTTTTCTACGACAGTACATCAATTGAGTGTATAGGCGAAAAAACACCTCACATTCAACACCTTAATATTTCCTGAACACATCTCTTTTATCTCAACAAGAATTCATATTTTGGCACATTAAGTTATAGTGTATTCACAAGTTAAAATAGGGTATTTATCACATTATATTTGACTTAATAACCAATTATGACAGAGTTTTTGAACATATCAAATTAGGTTATTATTGCTCCTAGATTTAGATTTGTTTTTGTTACAGCAATCTATGTAATTCTCAGTAGTTTCTCCTCTCTGTCCTGTAGCTGCTGTCGTTTTATTGGAGAAGAAGAGGAGGAAGAGCGCGGGTTCAGTTCCGCCGAGGAAAGAACAAGTGCAAACAACCTCAGCACTCGTCCAGCAGGTTTAATTAAACACAATGTAACTGAACACACCAGAGGGTCGCTGTGTTCACACTGCCGCTCTTCTACACATTACGCAGCTCTAAAGTCATTATAAGATGGCAGAAATGTCTTTAATATGCACTTTTTAAAAAACATTTCATGATGGTTTTACATTATATCTCCTTAATTATCTCACCTCAATTCATCTGATTTCACTTCAAAAAAATATCACTACAATATTCTCCTGCTGAGGTACTGTAAGTATTATGTTTAATGAGAGAGAATATACACTAAATATGTGTCATCATTACGAACAAATCAACATTGTTTGAACACATGAAACACTAAAAGACAGCATTTTTCATGTTATTTCTGCTAGAAAATATCTACTGTAAAGATGTTAACATAATTGAATAATAAACAAATAAAAAAGGCTATTCCAGTAAAGAGTATTTAAGTGTGATGACTAAAATACAATATGTATTTTAAGAAGATTTTTAATAAAGCCGGTTACACAAAAAGTGTAGACTTTGGAATAGATTTAGTGAATAGTGAATCTATTTCTGTGTGAGGTACAGAAGCATCACATGTGAAAAAGAAAAATAATAAATATGAATTGTTATAATAAAGTCTAAGGTGTTTTATTTCATAATACAATGTCATAAAAGGCTCACACTGTTATTGGATATTGGTATAATGTTTAACTTTTCTCTCTCAAATCATACTTTGTCTAAAATGTTTTAAATGCTGAAACATGGAAATTATGTATTTTTTATTTGAGGACGTCCTGTTTATTCTACAATTTTACAACCATCATTGCTTTTTAAAGTGGTGACAAAAGTCTTCTTTGATAACGTGTACTTTAAAAAAAAAAACTGGACTTAAATCAAGGCGATGTTCTATTGCTTCATATATTATTGCGACACACTGACGGAGAGGAAGAGTGAGACACAGATGGAGTGAGAGAGAAAGAGACAGCGACCCATACAACACCATTCATTATTAACACACCCAATATAGCAGGACTGTACACCGCTCTCTCCTCCTCCACCTGCCTCCCTTTCTATTCACACACACACACACACACACACACACACACACACACACACACACACACACACACACACACACACACACACACACACACACACACACACACACACACACACACACACACACACACGGAGAGGAAGAGGGCCATGGAAGACCCTCCCCCTGACCCTGCGACCTAGGCACCATGGCAACCCTCTGACCCATCCCCGTTGTTGCTGTGGTAACAACCTTGGAGCATGTCTGACCACTGCCCCCCCCCTCTAACACACACACACACACACACACACACACACACACACACACACACACACACACACACACACACACACCCTACAGCCCTACAGACGCCCCCCCCCCCTCCTCCTGCTCCACGCCGAGCCGAGGCAAACCGATCGATATTCTATCACACAGAACAGTGGAGCGAGAGAGAGGAGGCCACGGGCCAGCCAGATTACTGGGAGGAGGGGGGGAGGAGGGGGGTTAGTGGTTGACAAAAAGAAAGCCAGTGAGTGTGTGTGCGTGTGCGTGTTATAGTCAGAGGAAACTAAAAAGGGTTTTAGGGAAGGTAGGGGATGTGTGTGTGCTGGGGAGGTGTGCAAAAAGGGGTTTTAGCGTGCGGGTGTAATCGGGTAGGAGATTGAGAGAAGGTATGTATGTGTGTGTGTGTGTGTGTGTGTGTGTGTGTGTGTGTGTGTGAGAGAGAGTGATTTGGAGAAGAGGGGTGGTGGAAGGAGGGGGCTGGGAGTGTAAGTGGGTAGAAGATTGAGAGAAAGTGTGTGTGTGTGTGTGTGTGTGTGTGTGTGTGTGTGTGTGTGTGTGTGTGTGTGTGTGTGTGTGTGTGTGTGTGTGTGTGTGTGTGTGTGTGTGTGTGTTGGAGGAAAGGTGGTTTAGTGTGGTTGTTATGGTGGATAAGAAAGGAAGGTGTGTGTGTGTTGTGTGAGCATCATAATGAGCAGAGTGGAGCTGCAGCGCTATAAGGCATCTCCTATATTTGTTATTCTAACAGATGTTTGTTAGTGGATTTATGGCTGTGGGTTTGTGTGTGGGCCTTTAAGAATTAAATACTTTTATTATAGTGTCACAAGGGGCGCTTATAAGATACAACTCACATTATATACAGAGAGAAGAGAGAACACAAAGGGAGGCCAGCGGCACACAATATTGTTTCTGTAGGTGTAGCACATTTAACATACAATATTCACATTGATGGGAAACGCTTACCAAATACTGAAGATAGATTTGTTTTTAAATGCATTGACGTATTTAGATCTATCTTTTACTTTCTGTAAGTAAAAGTATAAATTCCACAATTAATAATACTGCATTACAAGTCAAGTCATTATTTTAAATCTTCATACAGTAGAATAGCCGCACAATGGAAAAGGCTTTAAATGACTGCAAATATCAAAATATTCACTGTCTACTCTACAGAGTATCAATAAATGACTTCTTGGGTATGTGAGTGCAAGCGAGAGTGAGGGAATAAAAAAAGGTGTTTAAGAGGCACCTATGAATACAGTGATTTATATAAATACATTTATTTTGAAGAAGTGGCTTTGTATTGAATAATTACTGGGTAAAGTGGTGTTAATTGTGGGGAAACAATGTGTTAACAACAGTGTTGGTGGCGAATAAAATAACACTAATTAATTTGGGAAAATATTAAATAAAACTATTTTTTATTTTGTTAACATTGTTGTTCTTAACAAAGTCTTCATCACTTCAAATTATACAATTTTTAGTATTTTGAGGTATGTTTTATGATGTTTTTAAGATGATCAAATCCTGGGCTGTAAAATAAATAGTTATTATTTTGACCCCCATTTCACAGCAGTTATAGTTACGGAGAATATAACCGTTTATTGTTTGGTTTTCAAATGTTCTCAGTGCCACATGTAGTTTGGCTCCTTTTCACGCCATAACTGCTGTGTAAGGATGTGTGTGTGTGTGTGTGAAGCCTGTATGTACCTCGTGATTACATTATATGAACTCGACAAAAGTATTTGTAGTGTAATTTAATTCTGGGTCCGCACTAAACATAACTTTGACCTTTTAACATTTATCTGTAAGTATCTTATTGAGACCTTGTTTAGGAACAATGTGCTAATTTAACACAGGGTATGTTGCATTGTTAGACTTTCTGTAACAATTTATTTCTCTAAACAGATGGTTTTTATTGTTTTATTGTACATAAAGCAAATATTTGATTTGACAAACTAATCTGAAATACATAGAAATATTACTAACTTGGTGGTGATCAAAAAAACTAAAATGCGTGCGTGTATGGGTTGAGTTTTTAATAATAATAATAATTCCTTACATTTATTATAGCGCTTTTCCAGATGCTCAAAGCGCTTTACAAATACACATTACACATATTTTTTTTTATACATGCAATGGTCACTGTGGACAATACCCACAGGAGCAAGTTCAGGTGAAGTGTCTTGCCCAAGGACACAACGGCTTTACAGACGCAGCAGCGGCGGGTTTCACCCCTTGATCTGATGATCACTGCGCCACACCGTCCATCTTCACGCCTCGAAGTCATCGAGGCGCTTTTACAATTACACATTGATATCATACATGTACTGTGGACATTATCCACAGGAGAAAATCCGGGTGAAGTGTCTTGCCCAAGGACACAACGGCCTGACGCAGTGGCGGCAGGAGCGGGTTTCGAACTGGAGTTCCCCAGCACCCCCCTTGATCTGATGATCAGATGCACAGACCACTGCGCCACCCATCCCAACAGGAAGAAATGATCAAATGTTGCACGGCACTCGAGATAGAGGGAATATGAGAAAGAAAAACAATGAACACACGAAGGAGGTGACCTATATCCCTGGGTTAGAAGGGTGTGTGTGTGTGTGTGTGTGTGTGTGTGTGTGTGTGTGTGTGTCAAGTGGGTAGGAGCACTCATTTGCTCTGTGAGCCTTGTAATAGTATTCATGAAACACAGAGTGTGTCTGCTCAAACACACACACACACACACACACACACACACACACACACACACACACACACACACACACACACACACACACACACACACACCACACACACACACACACACACACACACACACACACACACACACACACACACACACACACACACACACACACACACACACACACACACACACACACACACACACACACACACACACACACACACACACACACACACACACACAGACTTAAAACTGAATTGACTCATCCGTTCACGAGTAGAGGCGCAAAACTATCGAACCCAAACAGAGTCACAGGCTGCTTATTTATAAAGAAACTGTTTATAAACTGTATAAATAATTAATTCTGTTGTTTAAATTATTTACACAATAAACTCAATATGGTTGTATAACCCTTGCAGGTATGGCATGTAATATTCTTTAAACTCCTGTTTTTTATTGTGTTACAGAATTTAAAATTAAAGTAAGAAAATTCATCATATTTTGTACATTATGTGTTTTTGCTTGTGTTATTAACTATTAATGTTATTCGAAATTGATGTCAACTTAGGTTACAAAGCAATTAAACTAAACAGGTTTAATGCCAAATCAGGTAACTAATTTAAATTGTAAAAATATAAATGCAAAAATAATATAGACAGCAGAAAGTCCTGTTCCAAAAAAACTGAAAAGGTTTAGGATGTATAACAGTATTCTGTGCTCGAGCATCAGTGTGTTTTTGGCACTTTAAGTGCAGCAGCAGAATAGATGTCCCTGTCGAGTAGTTCACTGGATATTAGAAAATGATTTGTGGAGCGGATTTGAAAGCTTGTTGGGAAATGTGTTCATATTGGCTACATGTTACTGGTGCTGAACAGAAGATACTGCTGCCTCCTTGTTTCAGTTATATTTCAATATCACACATTTAGAAATGGTTACGGCCTAAAACCCTGTTACACATGGTCCTGTTACACATGGTCCTGTTACACATGGTCCTGTTACACACGGCCCTGTTACACACGGTCCTGTTACACACGGCCCTGTTACACATGGTCCTCCCAATTACATCACAGCTGTTTGTTTATGTATTTACATTTAGAGCAGTTACTGTATAATAAAACGTGTTAATGTTAGGGTTGATTGAAGATTCCTGAATTAAACCATAACAGGTGTTAGATAGAACCAACAAGGGTGCTTACTAGTATCATAACATATACTTACTAGAACCATGACATGTACTAACTATAACCATATTAGGTTCTAATTAGAACCATATGGGGTACTTACAAGAACCATAAAGCTGCTAACTTGAACCATAAAAGGTGCTAACTGAACACATAAAGACTGCTAACTAGAACAAAAATAAAGGTGCTAACTAGAACCATAGAGGGTGCTTACTATGACCATAGAGGGTGTTTACTATGACCAAAGAGGGTGTTTACTATGACCATAGAGGGTGTTTACTATGACCATAGAGGGTGCTTACTTAAACCATAGAGGGTGTTTACTATGACCAAAGAGGGTGCTTACTATGACCATAGAGGGTGCTTACTATGACCATAGAGGGTGCTTACTATGACCATAGAGGGTGCTTACTTAAACCCAACAAGTCCTCCAACTCATACGACCAAATGGGTCGATTGTTTAAGCCCTTATTACGACCAAATATGTCGTTTGTTCAAGCGCTTAATACGACCTATAATTACGTTTTAAAGTTGTCGGCCTCTAGTGCTCCCGTTGAATGCAAACGTTACAGATGGTCGTTTATTCACAAATAACCCTCTCTGTAAAATCCTAAATTGTAGGATAGTTTGGCCATTAAAACGCTTTATGATTAGATTTCTAGCGAGAAGTATATATTGTACTTTTAGAATCCACGTCCAGTCGTTATGTAGGATCTATAGTTTGATAGATAGGCCTATTACGAAGATGATTTGAGGTTTCGTCAGGAGAACGTGTATATGCGGCAAGCGTCCATGTAAAGTTACGGGTTGAAAACAGTATTTCCGGTCTCGACGTTTTCATAATAAAACCAATGATCAAATGATTTAACAGTGATATCTGCAGTACTCATCCACTAAAAAACATCAGTTTATCCTAGTTAATTATACGACATTAATTGGTTTAAATTGTGTACAATGCTTTTGTGTTTTTCCCATAGGGTTTTCTCTTTCGATTCTGAGAGACACATTTCTTTTTTCAGAGGTTTTGATAGGCTAAAATCACGCCGCAATGCACGTCGGGATATGGTGTTTATGTGATATGAAATCGGAAAACTTTTTTTTTTTTTTAATAATAATACTTTATTCCGAGTGTTCTTGCTTTTCTCTTTGAAAGTCATCACATAACGGCATTGTAATACACGGTTCGGCTGCATTAAATATTACATATCTGCCGTAGATATGTATTTATAGAGCCCTGATCAGAAGACCTTTTGACAAACTGGAAGAGATGCCGCCAAAACTGAATACGTGACGTGGACCATAAAATATCAACAATTAAACAACATCTTCCATTTCTTTTCACACAATACGTCTCCTTGCAGTATCAACACTAATTCGGCTGACTTTTATATTTGATCCAATAAGTAGATAGTCTGTATTTACACCATAACGGTGCACAGCTGATAGAAAGGGATTTTTTTGTAGTTTTTAAAGATATTACTGATTTTCTGAACTACCTTTCCAACTCCTCATGCAGTTGACTGTTACAGGTCTATACAAGTTTATGGTACAATGCATAAGCTTCACATTGAGAGACTGAAACTGTATTTTCCTTTAGCGTTCTGTTTTAATTTCACAATAAAGTGAATAGTCATATTATGTTTGATATGATTATGTTTTATTAACTAGACCACTGGTCTAAACCGTACCTCCTAGTGGTTAAAGCATGTTATTGAATTTAGTTGTTGAATAAGTTTAATTTGTATGAAAACATTTAAATATTAAGAGTAGCCTACATACAAAATAGGGGTCAATGATAGAAATATAGAATAGAAAATATCAAGAAGATACTGTAGTGATCTCTACAATAAAACAGTTTAGTGCAGGACGTCCAAAGATATTAACAGGAGGATGTGCAAAACAGACAAACTGATAAGGCTGAATTTTACTCAGGTGTAACGAAAGTCTGATTTAAGGGTTGTTTATATTTCACATCATTAATCAGAATCTGCAAAGTAACAAAAATAAATGTAGTAGAGTAAAAATACCAGGTTGACCTCTGAATTGTATTGGAGTAGAACAAAGTAGTACATGCTGCTGTAACAAAAACATTTCCCAACTTGGGATCAATAAAGTATCTTATCTTAAGATGATCGATGGCTACTGCCATATTTGCTAAATGTGCATCTGAACCTTGACAAGTGCATGTTTCAGGCTTATCAATTAACAACAGGAGGGGTCACAGACATAAGACCAGCTGTTAAATAAAGCTCTTCTGACCTTAGCTGTCATGTGGGTATATTAATGCTGCCCATTATGGGCACAAGCAATTTTCACCCATGTATTAATTATATGTTTTAAATTTGATAACACCAATGTGTTTCGTATCCCCTAAACCTCCAGGGATGTATACAGTTTAATACTGGCAACTTCTAATTGTGGGAAATACGAAAACGTCTTATAAAACTACAATTCCCAGTAGAGACGTGCCATAGAACATATTGCGAAACACACAATAGCCAGCATGTGTAATTCTGGGGGGGAGGGCTGGGCTGGACCCGTCCAAGTCCAGTTTTGGATAGTCTGGCGTGGTTCCATTCCATTTCAAAGAGATGTTTGACATTCGGCGTAACCTTGTCGCACTGCCACTCCAACATCCAATCACAGAGCTTGAGGGCTAATCACGGGGTTTGTAAAGCAAGGCGGATGTTGTAGTCCCAAACGATAGCTGGGGATTCTGGGTAGTGTAGTGTCTTCGGAAACTCTGTAGTGTCTAAACTCCGAAAAAACTATTTGTTTCTCCGAATCGAAGGTTAAAAACACAAAAGCATTGTACACAATTTAAACCAATCAATATTGTGTAATTAACAAGGATAAACTGATGTTTTTTAGTGGATGAGTAATGGAGATCATTTGACAGTGTGGGGAATACTTTCGGTTTTATTATGAAAACTTCGAGACCGGAAATACTGTTTTCACCCATGCTAACTTTACATGGAAGCTGCCCCATATACAGTACACGTTCTCCTGGCGAGACCTCAAATTATCTTCGTATATCTATCAAACTGTAGATCCTACACATCCACTGGACGTAGATTATAAAAGTACAATATACACTTCTCGCTAGAAATCTAATAAAAAAGCATTTTAATGGCCAAACTATTCCACAATTTAGGATTTTCCAGAGGGTAATTTGTGAATAAACGACCCTCCGGAGCGTTTGCAATCGACAGGAGCATGTTGTTTCTTACACGACCACTAGAGGTGCTACACTTTAAAACGTGACTCTGGGTCGTATTTAGCTGCTGAACAATCGACCTATATGGTCGTTTTTTGTAGGAGGACAGGCTGCTTAAACCATAGAGGGTGTTTACTATGACCAAAGAGGGTGCTTACTATGACCAAAGAGGGTGCTTACTATGACCATAGAGGGTGCTTACTATGACCATATGGGTGCTTACTTAAACCATAACATCTGCAAACTAGATCCTTATAAGATATTAACTAGAACAATAAAGGATGCTAACTAGAATCATACAAGTTTTTCTAACTAGAACCATAAAGGATGCTAACTACCACATAACCTAAACGTATAAAGGTCTCTACCTAGAACTGTTCTCAAAAGAGAACCCTTTAATGAAGGTTTCACTCACCTAGAACCCAACATTAAAGCTGTCCACTATGAGGGTGCTGACAGTAAGCCACCAATGTGGTTTTACAGATAACTCTTTATACATTCCAAAGGGTGTCATCAAGAACACATCCAAGGAGCCTCTAAAAATAGACTTTTTTATCAAGGTTCCACCTATAAACCTCAAGTATTCCAAGGGTTCTATGAAGAATCATACTACATTTTACAGATGAACTAAAAACGTAAGAATCTGATGCTTTGTAGATGGTGGTTAGGGCAAACCACAATTAGATGGTTTTACTTCAACGTGTCCGCCTGCGGCCATGGCAACCGCATCCAGGGGCCTCATGCTGGAAAGGGCCTTGCTGATGTTGCAAAGCAACACATAGGCACTAACCCTAACAATCAGTTTGTGGGGGGGAGGATATTTGAACACCAATGCTTTCATCAATTATTGAAAAATGATTTCTTCCCAAAGGGGTTATAATAAAACCTGTGGTCTTACAAAAAACACTTTAATTAAAAGAACAAATGATACTGTAGAACCTTAGCCGGTCAGCAAGAACCCTTATTAGAGTCTAGTATAAATGATTTTGAAGGTAATACATCATCTATTGAGAGTTTACCCCTGACTAACTTTGAAAGAGTTAAATTGTATTTTGCCTGTTGTGTGATGGTTTGTTATGAAATGTGTTTAACCCTCACACACTGTTTAAACTTACTTGAGTTGGGAGGATGTTCAGGTAAGTTGTGGGTTCCAAACCCTTTAAGCCACACATTTTTAGGATGACGACCCTGACAAACCTGCAGATAGTTGTAAAGAGGGTCTGTAATACAGGATGAGGGAACATTCTGTACATGATGGTTATAGAAGAGGTTACATGAAGACATCTTCTGTGTGTTCTTACCAGTGTTACGGTCATTCCAACCTTTTGTTTGTTCAAGTCACTAAATGTTTCCCACAAAGGTTGTTTAGTTGAATTCCTCTGCAGACATCTCATAGGCCTGCCCTGTTCATGTGCAAGACAAAAAGCCTTCTCATAGCAACAGACGTTTCTTTCTAAAGAGAAAAGCAAACATAGCCTTGACATTATGTTGACAGTGTATAGGCCATGATAAAGCAATGTTCATATTGCAATACTTTAACAATGCTCCTGATTCTTTCTTTAAAATATGTATTCTTGACTTACGTAGGAAACTATTTCACCTACAGGTCCATGCATTAAAGTGTTCTTGGTGCTTTTGATTATATTGCATGCTCTCCTTCAGCAGAGTTACGGAATTGCCAGTTGTTTTTACTGAGCCCTTCCAGAACTTCTTGTCCGTGTCAGCTTCAAAGTTCTGAATTAGAAGTTCTTACTTGTGCTTTGAAACAGTAGCAAAACCAACAAATAAACACAAGGTCCATTTCACTTAACATGTCTCACATCACTGCTTGTGACACTTTGATCGTGTCACATTTACTAGATTAAGGCTTGTCAAGAATACACTTTTCATCAAAAATCGTAACTTCAACATGGACGTGAAGTCCTTTATTGATATTTGCATAATAATTCTATTTAAATAGCAATGTCTTAACCGACTGTACCTACCTGTTCAGCATCAAACAGCAGTCAGACATAGTAAGGGACATTAGTAGGTGGATGTAGGCCTTTAGCAACTAAAAGCCTTTTCCCCTCAGGTTGGTGAAGACCAAGAACAGAGATAAAAAAGATTGAATATTGGGCTTCAGGTGGGCACGAGCATGACTGAATGTATGATCATATTGCTTCATAACAGCATAATGTGTACATAAGCAACTGGTAGCTGTCGAGCTCACCATTTCATCTGAACAGTTTTCATACTGTATCGGTGTGTTCACAGCTTGTTTCTGTTTCCACCAAGTGGCCAAAGAGAACATAGGGTGTAGGTGCTAAAAAGAAAGAACATTTGAACATCTACATTTTCACGACAGCTGGGCAAACTTCCTTTGCTAAGAGAGATTATGAAATATGAAACTATTTGGACCTTTTGTCTTTGGTGAGACTGTTGTTTCTATAAAGCTGAGCATATGAATCTGATGCCTGCAAGAAGTTCTTGAAGTCGTGTTGGAGTGTTGAACTGATGGATGCTGCAATAATTCAATGTACGATGTGTGTTGCCCATAACAGATTGGAAATGTTCTGCATGGACAAATGTTCTTTAATCCTATTTTCAGAGAAACAACATTTTTACCAAATGCCTAAACTAACTTAACAGCATATTTGTAGACATGAGATGTGGTAGAAAACAGAGGACTTGACACTGCTGCCATAAATAAGAGTTGGTTACAGCATTTATTTCAATTTTCTGACAAAACTCCACACAAAAACAAACTTGAGACCAAGCTGAAAAAGAGAGATCCTTCTATTGTATTTCATTTCATTTTTTTTGTTTTCGCTGCTGTTTGGCAGGTTAAAGGTGGGGTAGGTCATTTTGGAGAAACCAGCTCGAGTGCGCTAGAATTTGAAAATACACAGCCGGAAGAAATCAACCACTTCCTTACAGAGCCCCTCCTCCTACACACACGAACGCGCACATGACCAATGAGGGCGCAAGATAAGTTTGTGCACAGATGGAAGGCTGACAGGCAGGTAGGCCATCCAGTTACTTTAGCCGGGCCGGCTCAGATGATTGGTCGTGCTTTTTACAGTACTACGGCTTCCACAGATGACTTTTCTTTATGGATTTTTTATCAAAGCACTTAAGATATTCATTGCTATCGGGATGTTAAGAGCATTCCATGGAATATAACAACAAGTGTATTTCGAGCCGGTTTCTCAAACTTACTTACCCCACCTTTAAGGTACAGTGCCTTATTCCATATTTCCACTGATTTAAATAATGAAATCAGAGAGATTTCTCTTTTTCCGAGGACACAGTAAGATTGTAATTTTTAAACAGGGGTGAGGTTGGGGGGGGGGGGGGGGGGGGGGGTTTGAGGAAAAGAGAGGGGGTGCGGGCAGGGGGGAGGAAGGGTGGGAGAATAAGAGGAGGCAGGTATTCAAAGTGGGTGGAGGTTCACAAGGACGGAGGGTTTGCACGGTGTTCACCAACAGACAGACAGGGACAGATAAACAGGCAGGGTGAGGAGGGAGGGTCAGTCAGGGTGTGAGAGAGAAAGAAGAGAGGGAGAGACAGTGTGCTTTGTCATGTCTGAATGAAAACGAGCAGCTCTCCAGACCCACTCCAAACTTAAAAAAAAAAAACTTTTACGAACAATTTCTTAAAAAACACCCAGTCGTCTAATAGAAAACAACAACAAATAACACATGGGGGGAGGAAGGCAGACAGGGAATGGGGCAGAGGAAGTGACCTTTTTTTCCACCTTGTTGAGGGCGTGAGTGAAGTTTTATAGTGAGATTGATTCTTTATTGATGGGCAGGAGGAGGAGGAGGAGGAGGAGGAGGAGGAGGAGGAGGAGGAGGAGGAGGAGGAGGAGGAGGAGGAGGAGGAGGAGGAGGGAGGACGGCAGTAGTAGCTTGGCAGTGCGTACGTATGAAGAGAAAGAGAGGAGAGGAAGGGATGGAGCATGGCAGGAAATGGCAGAGATTTAGGAGCGGCATCTGGGTGGCTACTCTCTGGCAAGAAAACTAAAGAGACACCACCCACCCGCTCTAATCGCCACTTAGGAATAGTTTTTGTACTTGTCTCATATTCTTTATTCATGTATGCAGAGGGGCCGCGGCTCACAGTGCACTTATACGATTGGCTCATCAGTGCTACTGGCAGACTTGTGCTGTTTAGACTTTGGATAACACAGGAGGACAGAGGGACAGAGAGGACAGAGAGGACAGAGGGACAGAGACAGACCCTAACCCTCTCCTCCTCTGTTGTTGGTCCGCGCGTTGTTTTGTTCTGACTTTAAGGGATGGTGATGGAGAGGAGGAGGAGGAGTAAAGGTTATTTTCTTGAACAGTTGTTGAGAGGGGAGGGAAGGAGGGAAGGAGGAAAGGAGGAAAGAGAGGGAGAACGGCTGAGAAGTAAATGATGTCTTGATAATTTAGTAGTATGTTTCTCTTTCCACCCAGCCTGTAGAGACGAAGAGGAGAGAGAAACAAGAAAGAGAGAAGAGTTACCCATCAACACATTTAATCAAGTGATTAGCATTAAGGCAAAAATACAATTTGTAATTTAGGACTTTAAAATGAGTCCTAAAAAGTTGTTACCTGATGCAGCGGTACTAAAAAAATGATTGATTATTTGGTTATCTTTGTAAAGTAAAACTTATATGTTTTCCCTTCACATTTGACTTATTTTCACAAAGTAAAATCCACGCTGGAATGTAATTAAAATGTGTATTATTAATCGCAATAATAAGAGAGAAATATATATTTGTGTACTGTAGTATAGTGCTCCCCTGAATAAAACGATTTAACACTATTTTCTATTGAATGATTATTTGGGTAAATATTAAAAGTGTGCAACTTTCATGCTGCAGGTATGGGCGTGTCTGTGCGTGTTATCTTACCTCCTGGGTTTCGGCGAAGGATGAGTTTTCGGATCTCATCGTAAACAAAGATGAGGAAACTGTACGGGAACGCACAGAACCACCAGCTGGGCCTGAGAGAACAGAGCGAATGATACATTAATGAAGAACACACTACTCATTAACCGGCCTTAAAAGTAAAATGATTTATTTGTGTATTATAAAGGTTGTGGTATTTACCTCTAAGATATAATATTTAGAATACAAACTTGAATTACATGACATTAACGCAATCTTTTGTAATTGAATACCCCTGAAAATATAAATGTGCATTAAACTGATGTGTAGCTTACTTGAGCGGGTACATCCGTAGTGCCACGTCCATGCCTGGGCAGTAAGACAGGAGAGCAGCCAGGGCCGTTTCCTCAAACAGGCCGAAGATCAAAATCTTGTTCCTGCAAGACAATAAGTTCACAAAGAGAGCAATCAATGTTTTCTGCCACTCTAAGACTACAGGGGTCTAAATCTACTTGTGGATGATAAAATGGCTTAAAAGTTGATGTCCTGCAGGCTATAGCAGCATCAGTATCTGGGCTTGTGTCTTAGCAGCTTAAATATTGCCTGCAGAACAAAAAGAGGATAGACCGGGAAGAACCAGACAAGATGGAGGGGAAAAAGGGAACAATAATAACCTATCCCATAAATTGGGGCGATAAATGAAAGGTGTGTCAGGTTAACTTGGCTCTCTAGTGACATCTAGTGACAGCAGTGGGAAACTGCAACAAACAAAGCAATGCAGAGTTGCCAACACTTCCCCGTTCCGCTTGAGATTGAACTGCTTTTATTACTGATCAAATACCTGCATTAGTAGAGATGGGTGTATATTATTGTAATATTTGAGTAAAAGTATGTTCTCTGAGCACTGCATTGATATCAACTGTATCACATGTTCTGATCATTACTAGAAGGGAACCATTCAATGCAAATAGTGCAGCAAAGGTAGCAATAAGAAGCAACAAATACAAAATACTAAATGAATCTACTTGAAAAATAGAAGTACAGTAGTTGAGTAAATGCAAATGAGTTCCTTTTCACCACGAACATCCAGCAGTATCTGCATGTGGTAACAACATCGACTATATCCGCACGATGCTAATGCATTGGCACCGACTGACTCAAGTAGTAGAAGGTACCAGACAGTTGGTACTGTGATCACAAGCTGAAGATAAAGACACGATTAGAATGAACCTCAGAGCGGTGTGACTGACCTCATGCCCTGCTGGAACACAGAGTTACGCCTGGTCTTGCAGATGATGACGTCCGCCCACTGCACCACCACGATGCTGACGAAAAAGGCTGTGTGGCAAGTGAACTCCACTATCTTACGCTGCTCATAGGTCTACACAGAGGAAGAAACAAACGATATATGCGATTTGTGATAATAAATGGTCGTCGGCAGTCACAACACACTGAAGTTGTTGTTGCTTTTTTACTTGTATTAATGCTTTCTTTTATTCCGTCAGGTCACTCACACAGAGCCCCTGAAGCAGCAGAACACTGATCCTGTGTCAGATCGCTCTTACCCATTGCTGCCCGTAGCTGTCCTCCAGGTCGTTGTTGGAGCGATCGTCCCAGTTGAGCCGGATGCCGACAAGATCATACGGCCGGAAACCATTTTCTGCCAAGACGACAAAATATGCGAAGAAGCCGCCAAGAGCTTGGATCATACCTGCAGAAACAGAGTTTGTAGTTTATACCCCCCTTTAAATCATGGAAACTGATGACGAGACTGCATCACATGACTGACGGCAAGGTTGGCTGCTCTTTGATCTCCAAAAATGTTGCAGCAAACATTTAAACAATCAAATTGGTTACTTTCTAATTAAACCTAATAAAGTAACATACCTCAGTAACACCTCTATGCCTGGACCAATTTCTCTGAAAAGACCCAATGCTTTGTGGTACAGTTGAGTATATCCAGTAGGCTGGTGTTTCATTATTGCTAATGTAGAATACATGAGTTCATTTCTCTCGTACACAAAATCCACATACTATTCCGTTAAGTTGAAATGCACAACTTACTCATTTGGTTATAGTACTACGTAGTGAGTAGTGTTTACAATCCCTTACAAAGCACTGCATATTAGGGTCAGATGATATACTTTTTAAAACAACTGCAAGACTGTTAATACAATTCATTGGATTCAAATGTGCGTAATAGGTCATCATTAACCTACAGCAAAAATACTTTTGATGGTTACTGCAGTTGGATCATGTCGGTGTCAACATGCGTTCAGAAAGACAATATCTTTGTGTTATTGCACGGCTTAGTTCTGATTGGACAATTTGGACATTCCAGAGGTTATGCATATCAATAACACACCGCTGCTAAGCATACCATCAATGTTGCTAAGGAGGATCAAGGGACAGAAGGAAAGGGACACGGTGTGGGCTCTGCATTGTTTAAGGACTTGTTAGTGGGAAAGAAACTGTGAACAGACCTGGAGTTACAGAAAACCTCCATCAGTGCTGCCGTTCATTTCAAGATGAGTTTTCTTTTCTTAGCGGAAGCAGTATGATCATTTTCAAGTCAATTGATCAGTCATTGTCATTTCAATTTATATTGGGAGTCCAGTCGTTAGTTTGTTTAGTGTCGCGTCGGCCTCCGTGATCAGCTTATCGGGTGTTCTTTTTTTCAATAATGACCGCCTCACAGCACATTATACCTTGCTTATCATTTCATGAGAACACATGGCACCTACCGATCTGTCCGTAGGCGATGCTGATGAGTCTCTCGTTGACCAGTTTGTCCCTCAGTGGGTTTCTGGGCTGGCGCTTCATGATGTCACTCTCTGCTGCTTCATAGGCCAGAGAGATGGCTGGTACCTGATGGAGGAGACATTCATCTTTTAGTGCTTTTATATCAGAAGTGGATGGTTTACACTGAATGCATTCACTTTGTGATGCTTTTTTCCCCCTTTACATTCTTAACTTTCCAATCATGACAAACTGGTCTGGTAACACACTGCCACCTAGTGCCCGTCTTGTTTAATACGCTTTAGACACAACCTTGAACTCAATATCAGGGCTGTATTTAATTCATTGAGATGCTCGACGGTCTCCAGATGGATGTTTACGGCCCGTCCACACAGCGGCGTGCGTTGAAGCTTGCCGGCGGGCGTGTCTGAAACTCGACCAACAACCAATCACATGAATCTCCCGCCCCTGACACACAAGCAGCGGTTTGATTGGCTAGAGCTTGTACTGGCATATGATTCGATTGGCTGACGCTTCTGCCGAGGCTTCAAAAGTTGAACATTGCTCAACTTTTGCAGCGAGCCACGCCAGCAAAGCTCCGCGTCGCTTCCCACAATGCAGTTCGGCGAAAAGTGACGTCACCCCATACAAAGTGAATGGTGAAGCTTTCAACGCACGCCGCTGTGTAGACGGGCCGTTATTGATGATGCAGGTGACAGGTAATACATAGTGTGGAGTGCATGCAGATGAAAATAGTTGCATTGTTTGCTACTGCTACAGAACAAAGAAAATGATGAATTTTCTTTGCTGAGCACCATCTGACAAATTTGTCATTTCAGAATTTGCCCGGAAGTTACTATTTATTCTTCTGTTTTTTCATGAACCCAACCTTCCAAAATTCCCTTAACTCTTGGAAATTAATTTCTAAATTTGTGTTCAGTATCACCTGCATCTGTAGCCTGTTATTGTCTCATTATACCGCACTGTGAATGAATTAAAAGTAAATATATAAGTCGTCATGAACACATGTGTCCATCAGACAGAGGGCTGCTGTGCCTCCTGTCATCATTAATGGACGTCTCTTTAAAATGACCGCTCAGAGGAGAGGAGTTCTCATTTCTCTAACCGCCTGCTGCTTCCCCTCCTCTCTCCTCGGTTCCCCTCCTCGGCTCCTCCGCTCGCATCTCCTGTGGGCGGGACTAAGTCTCGAGGATAGGAGTCGAGGAGGGGAATTAGAGAATTGAGAAGCCTTCAGTGTCTTGTTCTATGCAGATTCTGAATATTACCAGATTTCATTCTTCTATTTTATATTGTGTTAATTTTGTGGAAACATTTTGAACTTTCTCGTTGCCCTGAGGATAATAACCAGGCATTACTGTATATACTGGCCAGCTGAGAACCTGTCTGACATGTTCACATGTCTGTGTACAGCTGAGCATTACTGGTTCACGGTGCATGCACCGTGAACCAGTAATGCTCAGGCATGAAAGACATGAAAGGCATGAAAGAGAGCTGAGTTTATGGGGACACATGTGGCTGGAAGGTGGCTTCTGCATGTGTAATGCCTGACTGGACATAAGCACATTATGCTACAGTGTTTATGTGTATGTTTACAGTGTGCGCAGTCCAGTTATATTTGTATGTCCGTGTCTCTTACCATGTCAGTACCCAGGTCAATGCAGAGGATGGTGATGGTGCCCAGAGGCAGGGGGATGTTGACCAAGATGAAGAAGAGGAAGGGGGTGATCTCTGGGATGTTGCTGGTCAGAGTGTACGCGATGGACTTCTTCAGGTTGTCAAAGATCAGACGACCTGTTAGGAAGAAGATGGTGAAAAAAAACAGATGCATCCCAAAAATAATAAACGCGAGGGACACCTCAGTACCTCATTAACATTGCATTCATTAACATTGCTTTGCAGTAGAAAGCTAGTAAGTAATGCTCCAAACTCATGTCTTTTTGTAATTCCATCATATCTATTGTCTCATTTTTTCATTGCACCACTACCTTTAAATATGACATATTGTTATCATGGTGAAAACAAGACTACAATAGACTCAACAACAAGAACATGTTAAGATACTAAATCTTTTTATGCCGACAGTATTTCAAATGTATTTCTTTTCACATACATTAACTGAAAATGTACTGTCTGTTACTGAATGTAGTATTTCAACCTGATTGTAACCTGTAAATCTTAGGTTAACTCTTGTGTGGCCTGACGCTAAAAACCTTTTAGCTCAAATTTGGCAATGACACCTGACCATTTTTCTTTTAATTAATCGCAGGTCTATAAAATGTCAGAAAGTAGTGAAAAATGTCCATCCCAGTTTCTGAATGTTCAAGGGGATTTCTTTAAATGCCTTGCCTAAACATGTTCACTTTAATGATATGAAGCAGAGAAAAGCAGGAAATGTCTATATTTAAGAGGTTAATTTTTTTTCCTAACATTTAATAAATAATAAATAGATGGCAACTTATCGTTAAGTCGTTCAAAGAAAGACAAAAATCGAATCCTTGCAGTTCTACCTCGATTCTACCATTTGGGTAACTTTCATCATGGCAGTTTTTCTTGCTCCCACTGTCCCTGAACGCATCGTCCCTCACCTTCTTCCACTCCAGTGACGATGGAGGCGAAGTTGTCGTCCAGCAGGATCATGTCGGCTGCCTGTTTGGACACGTCCGAGCCGGAGATTCCCATGGCAACCCCGATGTCAGCCTTCTTCAGGGCAGGGGAGTCGTTCACACCGTCACCTGTCACAGCCACGATGGCACCCTTTCAGAGGTGAAAGAAGTACAGTACTTAGGTCTTATACTTAGGTAAAAGTAGAAGTACCCGAGTACTTGAGTAAACTTACTTAGTTACTTTACACCACTGACCCTGACAGAGAAGAGGACACACGATTTAGAGCTTTCCTTCCCATTCAGGATGCACAATTACCATGCTGTCATTCTTTTCATTAAATGCATTTGTTTGCAGGTGCACTTTTACCCCCCTGTGTACATGTATATGAGAGTGTGTGTGTGTACATCAAGTTAATATACCAGTCTCTGGCAGCCTTCTACAATGATGAGTTTCTGCTGTGGGGAGGTTCTGGCAAACACGATCTCTGTGTGGTTCCTCAAAATGTCGTCCATCTGGTCCTGACTGAGGTCTTTCAGATCTGTTCCGTGGATCACACAGGCCTTCGCATCTCTACATGACACAGATAAAGGAAACACTTGTTTAACGACAAGCTACTGACATAACATTGATGCAATTTATGAGCCTACATCGAGCGTTTACTGTATAAAAATGATTGTGAATGTCCCATTCCATCCTGTATATGGCTATGCAGGGGAGGCTAATCTTACATTGAGTTTGTCTTACCGTGGGTTGACCTGGCTGACAGGAATGTTGAGACGTGCTGCAATGTCTTCCACTGTCTCGTTGCCCTCCGAGATGATGCCCACACCCTTTGCAATGGCCTTAGCTGTGATTGGGTGGTCACCAGTCACCATGATAACCTGAAATAAAGCAGGAAGAAGAAGTTAAACAGGCAGGTGATGACAGGGAAGGAGAAATAGACAAAAGTTACAAACAAGTTAAGAGATGAAAAGTAAAATAGAGGAAATGGAATGAGAATAATAATGAAAGAAAGAGGAAATAGGATTGAAAAGAATACTATTGATAATAAATGATACGAAATTCCCTTAAAAATGTGTGTGACAGTCATCCCCAGCCCTCGCACACCGGGGAGTGCTCGGTTCTTCTTTTGTCTGGGCCTTTAAATGCCACACTTGAAATGTACCCACCTTGATGCCAGCCGAGCGGCATTTGCCCACGGCGTCAGGCACTGCTGCACGGGGAGGGTCGATCATGGACATGAGGCCCACGAAGCAAAGGTTGTCCGTCTCGAAGTTGACTTCATCCGTGTCAAAGGCAAAACCTTTTGGATACTTGTCCTCTGGCAGGAACACGTGGCAGAATCCTGAAGTACAAACACATGAATTACAAAAAGGAAGATACCATAGCTCAAATACAGGAGTTGCTGAGTTCTAAATCATGACCTTAGTTAATCTTCTATCATCCTTACCCAATACTCTCTCTCCCAGTCCTCCCAGTTCCTGGTAGGCATTCTGGAAAGCCTCTTTCATCTCCTCGTCCATGGGCTGCTCCTTGCCCTGCACCATGATGTGGGAGCTGCGGTCGAGTATCCTCTCTGGTGCTCCCTTCATCACCAACAGGTAGCTGTTTTCGTTTCCCTCTTCAGTTTCATGAATTGAGAGCTGATGGGAACAGATTTAGGTGTGAGCATCAGAAAAATGTAATGTGTTAACCTGTTCACTACAACACTTTGTAGGTCTGCATTGTTTGTTAGTTGAAAAAGGGAACAAACCTGGTACTTGTTGGTGGAGTTGAAGGGGATCTCGGCCACCTTCTTGTTCTTCTCCCTCATGGCCTTGACGGAGCCGCAGGACAGCTCGATACACTTCAGCAGGGCGGACTCGGAGGCGTCGCCGGCTACATCGCGCTTCAGGATGGGAAGAGTGTCCTGGGCAGCCTTGAACACAGCACGGTTGCACAGAGCGGCTATGCGGGCCAAAGACACCCATGTTGCGGAGCTTTTGTCGAAGGAGGAGCCTAGAGAATGAGACAATTATAGACAGCTGTAGTAGCATCTAATTCACATAAGCTTGCTGTTAGTTGTTTTTGTTTCGAAAAAAAGATTCTTCTGTTATTCTACTTTAAGGTTTTAAAATGCAGATACCATTTAATTTGATGATTTCATTGGTGGTAGGGGTGGTAGGGGTTTCTAACCAACATATATTTTTACAAGCCTTTATTGCATGCCAGATTTTTATTTTTGATGCTGGAGTTTCTTAATATTTGTAGGATGTTTTAAGGCATGCTGCGTGAAGACAAGAGGGAGAGGGAAATCTCACCAGATTGGTCCTCGGTGGTGTCAGCCTCGTGGATGGTGTTGTCGAACCACATGTGGGCCACCGTCATCCTGTTCTGAGTCAGGGTGCCCGTCTTGTCGGAGCAGATGGTAGAGGTGGAGCCCAGAGTCTCTACAGCCTCCAGGTTCTTCACCAGGCAGTTCTTACGAGCCATACGCTTAGCGGTCAGCGTCAGGCACACCTGAGACACGAGGGAGACAAAAGAAAAGAAGGAAACAGAGGAAAGGGAGAGAGGAAATAGCAGCAAGAAGAGAAGGAAGGAATGACAGTAGGAAAGAATGTGTGGAGAGAGAAACAAACCAAAGGAGAAAGAGATAATTAGTATCTGTGTTAAACTAACAGCACAGATGAACATCTCCAGGTACCAACTTCTGCTAATAAGCAGCCACATCAGGGCCATACTCTACCTGGAACAAATAACCACAGCCATGAATTAAACCGCCCCTGAAACCTGAAGATGTTCAGCCTGCTCTTAGCCATGTTCTACAGCAAAATGCACTAAAAACCAAAACATCCGTTACCAAATAATACAAAAACAGCCCAAACAGCGATGCAATAGAAAAACAAGGCTCGAATGAGTGAAGCCGTGATGCAGAGCGGCGGTGCATTATGTCATCATGCCAAGTACGGCAAGACACCGGGGCCAAACAGAACTAGCAAAGCAGAGGAGGCCGAATTCAGTCTATGAAGCTGTCTAGTCATTAGCCTAATATCTTTACATTAGCTAGCCGTTGTCATTGCAGACAGCACCACGACTGGCCTGGAAGAGAGAGAGAGAGACATACACAGAGGAAGATGGAGAGAGAGGACACAAACACACAAACACATGTGGAGCTGCTTTAGGAGAAGGAGAGAAGAGAGGAGATGGGAGGAGAGATATAGAGACCGGGACAATACACCACCACCTTCACCACAGAAACAGGTACTGACACAGAGACAATGTTAAAGCACATATAATACAAAGGTACACACAGAGATGCACAGAGACATGACAACACACCCGAGCACAGCACTGGAAGCAGCAGGGACAGAATCAAACAGCAGACACGACAAAACAACGTCATCCTGAACACACAAACAGACAGGGGTGAAACTTGAACCTGCTTGGGACAGTGTTAAAGCAAAGTCATTTTCTCATAATATCTACAATAGAGTGAAGCTGTGATTATTTGTTTTTGTAGACTCGTAAGCTAGCAACAGAAGGGCTCCCTTGACAAAAAGCATTGCAATTTATCAATTGGATTTTGGAATTTTGCTGCTAAAAAAAAAAGAGTCCGCTAATGTTAAGTGTGAAGACATTTAGTTTGTGTTAGAAACCGCCGTTTTAAAGACACATAGAAGCTTAGGACAATAAAGAGTGGGGTATTACTGACAAATGTTATGTCATAGAACAAAAGGTCGAAATCACCTAAGCTTCTATTAAAAACACCCCTTATTTCAGGTATCTAAAAAAAACATTAAAAAAAACTGTTGACTTTTAGACGAGATCACTTGAAATTGTAAAATGCTAACTCATTTCCAGGTTTTAGGACTCATTCCTGCATCACTTAAACCAACCATACGTTGGGCCTCGTTTAAATGTGGATGATTGTAAGTAGGGTACTTTTTGGGAAAATAAGTGGTTCAGAACAGAGACATGACATGACAACAACTATGTTAAAAGCTGTTTTTCCTGATTTGTTGTGTCAATTAAATATAAAAAGTAAATTAAAATACTGTTACAAGTCTGTGCAAAATACTGGGAACTGAGGAAGAAACCAAACACACAAGGACCATGAAGACTTACAGACGCAAGAAAAAATAAGACGCACTGAAGTAATTACACAACAACCTTGTAAACATACCTAATAATTCCTGTCCCTCAGAAACACAATAACTATTAACTCTTTCTACTCACAGTGACGGTGGCCAGCAGTCCCTCGGGAACATTAGCAACAATGATTCCGATGAGGAAGATGACGGCCTCCAGCCAGGAGTAACCCAGGACGATTGACAGGATGAAGAACGACACGCCGAGGAAGACGGCCACGCCTGTGATGATTTGGATGAAGTGTTCGATCTCCTTAGCAATAGGTGTCTAAAGAGTAGGAGAAGAAGAAGGTGTTTGGACTGATTGAAGAAGATGATTGACTTTCACTGGAATGCTCGAAGCTCTTCTGTTATTATTTAATAACCTTTTTAATGTTAGTTTCAACTTAAACTTCACGAAAAAAAACAAGATGCGTCTGACTAAATATGATAAAAACTAAGGAAAATTGACAGGGGACAAAGACTAAATAAAGAGAAAGTGACAAAACAGATACTAGTTTTAACAAACTATGACACATATTGACGCATTCCCTAAAGCCCCTGTCACACTGTCCCGAAATTGACACCCGATGGACACACGAATATAGAATTGTGAATTTCGCACGATGATGGCCCCGAACCACACACGAAGGCAACATTTACATTACATTTAAGACATACAACTGCAATGAAAGTACCAAAAACAATTATGTTACAGTACTATGATACTGTACTGATATCTTCAGACTTTGTTCTTTACTTTATCCGTCGTTATATGTAGAAAATATTACGTTTTCTCCGTAATGTCGTTTCCATAACAACAACAACTTCCTGTCAACTGTCCTTCAAAATAATATATTATATCCTTTTTAGTTTCACAGAACACAAATTGGGTTATTTACATAATATGTTTACATGATTTTGTTGTGCAATAAAACAACCCGATGGACACACGATAAAGGAAATGTTCAAATTCGGCTGTGATCGTAGCAACATCGGGCCATTCGTGAGGGCATCTTAAGCCATCGTATGACCGCCGGTGGAGTTTCTCAGGCTCCGGCAGCAACTTCGTGAGCGGTGGCAAAATCTTTGGCATGCCAAAAAATAGCCGAAGGACCTTGCGAAGGTTCATTTTCGTGTTGAATTCGTGTGTGAATGTTGCCCTTCGTAAGGCCATCGTGAGGGCATCTTGTTATCATCGGTGCCATCGGGCATTCACCCTCACTCTGATCTGATCTGATGATAACACGAAGATGACACGATTTGACAAGATGCCCTCACGAGTGCCTTACGAAGTTGCCACTCACGAAGTTGCTGCCGGAGCCTGAGAAACTCCACCGGCGGTCATACGATGGCTTAGATGCCCTCACGAATGGCCCGATGTTGCTACGATCACAGCCGAATTTGAACATTTCCTTTATCGTGTGTCCATCGGGTGTCAATTTCGGGACAGTGTGACAGGGGCTTAACTGTTATGGTAACAAAAAGCCAGTTTTGAAAAAAAGAAACCTCCATTTATTTTGTGGCTTATGAAAGACATAACATAATGAATATGGTACCTTGCCAGTCTCCAGGCCTGAGGTGAGGGTGGCGATGCGGCCCATCACTGTACGATCTCCAGTGCAGACAGCGATGCCGCGCGCTGTTCCTGAAGAGACACAGGAGAGGGAGTAGTTTATATTATTAACTTCTTTACTCACAGCAAGATGAAGAAAGAGCAAAACAGAAACAGACATGTCAGAATGAAAATGTGTAGACTGAGTATAGACAACTGCCTGAAAAGACTGGGTGGTGCTGGACCAAATGCAATGTACTAATATGTCCACAGGAGCGCACTATACATCATCTTTTCCTATTCTTCCACTGTGGAGCTCAGTGAGAGTCACAGGGCCTCCCAGTAATATGATGGGACGGAACAGGTATGAGGTTAAATGGGGTCACATTTCCAGACCAGTGATGTCACTAGGCCCTCATCCTTCAGCACACCTAACACTTTGACTGTGATCTACAGTGAATGCTATTGTGTTGGCTTTTGGTTAGTAAGACAAAACAAACATACACATGAAGCCAACTGTGCATATAGAAACTGTTAGAAGACAGGAGAGTGGCTTACGCTAACAGTGTTTGGTTTGTACCGTCTTTGTGGAATATACGATGGTAATTTAGATTTTGGATAGAAGTGGGGATGCACCGATGTCACATTTTTCAGCGGGTGCCGATGTTTATAGAAAAGATTTTGGCGATGGCAATTTTTGATTGTATTTTGTTGTGGATATTTATTCCACTTTTGTGCCAGGAAAATAAAAACAAAATGTTTTATTAAAAAAGATGAACCGTTTTTCCAGGCCTACATAATGTACTATCTTTGAATGATACAATTATTTTTAACAAAATCTCTCTACTTTGCTGTACTATAAACTACTAATTGAAGAGATTTTAAGTTCCAACGGACAGTGGTTGCTTTTGATTCTTGTTTTCCATCATAATCCGTTATTACCTGTCATTTTTTATACAAATAAATATATATTTAATAGCATTAAATTGTTTAGTTTATTCATTTATTTATGCATTTATAAAAGCATGTTCAATTAAGATGAACACAGGTTGTGAGCTCACTTCATGTCAACATGAAAACGTATAAACTGTATAGCTACGGTCAACACATGTTCATAGAAGTGATCGTGGCCTTACCTTCGACACAGTTGGTGGAGAAGAAGGCGATGTTACGGGTTTCCAGGGGGTTGTCATGGGTGCCGTCAGGGGACCGCGTCTGAGGCTCGGATTCACCGGTCAGGGATGAGTTGTCCACCTGGAAGTGTGAGAACCAAAGAAGCAAAGAGGAGAGAAAAAGGGAGTGGATAACTGGTGCATTCCGCATAACATTGTTTGCACCTTCCGCTATATTTGTATAACCACAATCATTTGTAGGGTGATGATGTAGTTACATATGCCAGACATTCAATGCTTTGTCCTCCTATTTCCGCCCTTATTTGAATGAAGACGGTTTGTTTTCAATAAAGATATAACTTCACATCAAAGCATTCCAAGACTCATTTGAGGTGACTTTGAGGATTTACAGCAACATTTGCATCTGTGTGAATTTAGCATGAGGATCAACAGTTTACACAGCTATTATGAATTTACAGTACAGTGATTTATTCTCGCATTGTGAGGATGCTGTGCTTATTCTAATTAATAATGATTCACCCAGCACATCAGGCAGATTCCAAACAGGGAAGACAGAAGCTCAAAGGAGATGTTACACTCACACTGATTTCTACTGTGCAATCACATCTTTACTGCCACTGAAAGTCAAGTTTTCTTGTTACTGAAATTACTTAGTTAAGCAACTGAGACCTGACGCTCTACAAAACCTCACTGAGCTTTACAGTTAGGGTTGTTTTTTCCTTGGCGTTAAACAAATTCAGTAGTGTATCTATGGCTGTAAGTAACCCACCTTGCAGCCGTGGGAGGAGACGATGCGGAGGTCAGCGGGGATCCTGTCTCCTCCTTTCACCTCCACCAGGTCTCCTGCCACCACCTGCTCAGCGTTGATCTGCATCTTTTCTCCCTCACGTATCACCAGGGCTTGCTGCAAAAAGAAGAAAAGAGTAAATATGTAATGCCAAAACCAACTCAAATCTGAAAAGGTGAAAAGCACAAAAGTAATGCAATTGTAAGGTACATCAGAGATTGGGAAAAAAAATAGGAATGTTATTGAGCTTCCAGTACCTGAGGGACCATGTTCTTAAAGGACTCCATGATCTTGGAGCTCTTAGCTTCCTGGAAGTAGGAGAAGCAGCCGGTGATGATGACGACAGCTGACAGCACGATACCCAGGTACAGCTACAGTACAGAGACAAGATAGAAATGAAAATAAAACTTCATTTATCTAAAAATGTCAAAACAGAGGAAAGGAAGACAAATAACAGACCAGTGGAAAGACACACAGACGGTGACTACGTTAACAAATGATCAGTGAGGCATCCTGACATCCAAAGAGGAAAAGGAACTTTTTCAGGAAGTTCTGTAAACAACACAAACTGTCTTTTATAGAGGTTTCATCCTTTAGCTGACAGCAGCATGCGGTTTTATTTGGACATGATCATCTGTTTTCTGCCTATATGGATTTCATGACAATCGTCACTAGAAGGTCCACATTCAATATTTAAACGGTCCTCTCGTCCGACATAACTGCATTACGCTGATCATGTTGTGAATTTATCCTGGGTGAGTGATACAGTGTGTAACTCATGCTGAATGGTCACTGTTGTTGTTTCACCCCCAGTGGTTCCCTGTAGTCACATCTAAGTATGTTGTCCTCTCATGCTGTGTGTCAGTGCCACTTACCCTCAGTCCCGGCTCAACTCTGTGCTCTGACCCGCCATAAAACATGCTGACCCATGAACTGTCATTACTCTCATATGGCCATGACTCTCACTCTCCCTGGGGCGGGCCCAGGAATGGATGGCAACAGGATGGTGTGTGTCAGACGAAGACGGGTTGGAGTGATTCAGACAAAAGGCTGACACAACCTTTATCAGTGACACAGACACCCCCCTGAGGAGTAGTGAGTCAGCAAATCGCTCTTTGAGTGATGTCCTGGAGGTTAAGTAGCATACACACTGAGAGAAGTAAGTAGTTGTCTATGTGTTTACCCCCTCTGGTGCTTTTTGATATCTGGTTTCTCATAAGTATTGCACAACTGTGGTGCAACTGTCCACTTACGTTATCCCCAGCGGGCTCGTCCTCAGTGGCAGCCTGGATGGCGTAGGCCAGGAAGCAGAGGAGGGCACCGATCCACAGCAGGATGGAGAAGCCCCCGAACAGCTGGCGACAGAACTTGACCCACTCCGGGGTGGTGGGGGGTGGAGTCAGGGCGTTTGGGCCGTCCCTGATCAGGTACTCTGCTGCCTTGGCATTGGTCAAACCCTAAAAGGCGCAGAGGAGGAAAGAAGAAGAAAAAATGGATCAGCAGAGGCGGGAGGCAGGAAACGAAGGATAAATGGTGGATGGAGGTAAAGTAGGATAAAGGATGAGTGTAAAAAGAAGAAGTAAAGAAAGGGTCAAAAAGACATGCATATGTAAAATAAACATTAAGAAATTGAAATAAATGTGTATATGTGTGTTATGACATGGAGGTCAGTGTAAAATTAACAACCTTGGAATCATCAGCACAGTTAAACCAGGACACAAACCATATCAAGTTGAATGACGTTGTGTGATTTCTGATGACTTACCTGGACGATATCAGTGGCGTATTTCCGGCAAACTTCCTCAACAGACATTTTGTGTTCCGTCTACAAAGAATTCAAATGGAAAGTTAAACTAAAACAACCGGTTAGTTATTATATAAAATAAAACATATACATTCTGATTGTACTCAAGAAACTATCAAGCAATGGAACATTTTTCAAAGAACACACATTTTAAGGGCAATCGTGTTGGTGTTGTGTGAGCAAGTGATTGCGAAGCTATGTGTTTATAATTGGCTAAAGTTTCAGGTTTTATAAAAAATACCAGCTTATTAAGTTTTTTAACAAGGGATATCCTGAGGGTTGGGCTTCCTGCACCAAACAGGAGAAAATCCCTCCACAACAGGATTACATATCCTGGCATATACTCAAACTAGTACTACTGTAAAACCAGCTGCTACAGAATGTCATGTTATCTTTCAAACAGGGAGATTAAATTACAGTTGGATTGCAGCTCTCTAAATGCTGGAGAAAGGCCAGGATACAATGTTTTGCAAATTCAGACTACAGATGGGTTTTCACAGCTTTTCTACTGTCTGTCTTCATTTGAAATGACATTTTGGGGGTTTGTGAACCACCAATGGCACTACAAACAGGTGAAAAAAGATGTCAAATGACAGCGAGTGAGGTCACAGGAAGTAGGAAGCAGTGCACTTACTATGGGAACTTCCTTCTTGAGATCATCCAGATCCTTGCCTCCCTTCTTTTTGGGCGACTCCTTCTTATCCTTGTCCTGCGTGGTGGCCACGCGGTAGCTGTCTGACCGTCCATACTGTGAAACACAGAGGCAAGATCAGTAAGCAACACGCGTGGTCCTGTTGTTTTATTTCATCAGCTGTCTGTCACCCCTTATTCTCACTGCATCACAAGAAGGCATATTCAACAGTTACGAAACACTATGTTAACTCAATCCAAAGTCCAAGCAAAGACAGCTTAAGGACACCTTGATTGTCCTACTGATTATACCACAAATACTTATAGAAAATACTTTTGCTTGTCTGCCAGCTCCTAATTTTCTTATACATTAAGATCCAGACAAAACAACTACATTGAAATCCAAACTTAGATTGAAATCCCTCTGGTGTTAGATGGAGAGATTACACTTCCTGATTAGATCTGCCATCATTAGAGTACAGGCCTATCTCAAGGGCTCCAATTAAACTGCAATTTACACCACCGTCAGGCTAACACCATTCAGACTGCAGAGGCTGCTGCTGTGTCTGAAAGGAGGAGGAACATAACAGGAGCAAGGAGAGAGAGAGAGATTAAGGCAGTGGTTCTCAAAGTGGGGGGCGCGCCCCCCCAGGGGGGCACCGAGGCATGACAGGGGGGGCGCGAGAGACCAGGAGGAAAAATGGTTATTTAGAAAATAATATGATGCAGTACAGTACTATTACGTCTGGGTCTCTGTGTTTCATTAAAGCTCGGCTCTGTGTGTGTGTGGAACAAGCCATTTTGTGTGCGTGCGAGAGAGAGAGAGCGCACCGGTACCGGAGATCGTTGTTGTTAGCTTCTGGTGCTAGCGAGGTACGCTAACGGATATACAAAGTGGAGGAGAGTCCTCTCCTGTCATACTGAGAGGCTCAGTGAGCTAAAGGACTCTCAGTGTTATCTCAGTGGGTCTCAAACGTTTTGGTCACCATTAATGTAAACAATTATTTCCGAGGCACACATTTATATGATCATTATAGTTATAAAAAAATAAGAGAATAAATGAAAAACAGGTATGAAATACTATATGACATTAAAAAAATAATAAAGTTTAAAAGGGGAGTGATTTGTAAAATATCCATAAAGAAATAGTAAATCTGTTTACAGTTCTGTTTCATATGGGTGTTGAGAGATGTATCCATAGATCTCTTCATTTTGCTCTCAAAGTGCACCAGATTGATGCTTTTAACTTCAATATTTAAAAATCTTGCCCCCGGACCCCCCTATGTGAGGTCCACACACCACCTATAAAAATAGCACTTTACCCCTGCTTACACCTATATGCCAAGCTGATATCGAGCCTTCATTGTAACAGTCACGGGTACATTGTGTGTGTGGGGAGTGTTGCAGTAGAGAATTCCACAGTAGCGACGGGTATATTAATGGGAAACCCTAAATGTTTGAGCACCCTCTATGAAACGTCAAGCTACCCCACAGCACCCCCAAAATAAATCTTTGGCGCCGCCACTGAGCCTGACTATTTGTGTGGGGGTGCCCGACTTTTTTTTTTCTCCAAAGGGGGGGCCTGACAGAAAAAGTTTGAGAACCACTGGATTAAGGGAACATTCAGGGTCAGAAGGTAGACAGAAAGAGGGATTCAGAATAATGGATTAAATATGTCTGTAACGTGCTCTGCATCATGGGATATTCAAAACCCCCAGCATCCAACAGTTGTGTGTGAAGACCTTTGTGTTTGAGCCCTTTCTAATTCTTGAACATGAAGTGACATGTGTATTCACCATTATGAGGGTGAAGCAAAAAGAAAGTCGTGAAATATGTCCTCATGAATTTATTTTGTTTTGTGTGTAGCCCCTTGCTCACATGCTCCTGGGCGATAAATGCCTATTTCTTAAATCAAAGTAAGCATGTTACATTTAGAATGCCCACTGTTAGAGCCAGTAATTTGATTTGATAAGAAAGGCCACCTAATTGTGACGTCTGTAGTCAACGCACTATAAAGGACTACAATTCCCACGGCGCCTGGGCTAACGCCACAGTGATGGGCAACCTGTTGAGAGACGCCGTCGAGGAACAGTTTTTAACCGTACTCAATCGTACACGTACATGATACAAACCGTACAAGTACCCTTTAAGTTGTGAAGTTATAAGCATTATCAAGAAAGAAAGAATACCTAAGTTGTGTTGTTTTATTTGAGTTTTGCCTATTTCTTTTGAATATTGTAAAGGCCTATTTTTCTTTGTTGCATGTGCAAAAGTTTGTTATTTTATTTTGAGCAAATACATCGCAACATCTTCTAAACCATCG
The DNA here is from genome assembly GCF_902827175.1 of Gymnodraco acuticeps. NCBI lineage: Eukaryota > Metazoa > Chordata > Actinopteri > Perciformes > Bathydraconidae > Gymnodraco > Gymnodraco acuticeps. The sequence continues at coordinate 1,519,982 of NW_022992032.1, forward strand.
GAGGCCAAGCAACACTTCAAACTGTGAGTAATTTAAGGAGAGAAACGAGTTAGAACTGTCTGTTTAAGGCGATGGTGGCTTGGTGGAAAAACAAGGAAGGAAGCCACGACATTGTTAAAAACTCTCGTGACGGACAAATCCGTGTGGAATTAAATGGTTGCCACCATATTATTATAATGAATGAAATACTTTTGGAAATGAATGGATACGAGCGGATGTGAATCGTGAGTTTACAAATCACGGACTTCATAGTGAACAAGGAAGGACCGCATTGACTTTCTGGATTGTGACAACGTGGATTTCTGTGGAAAAAGGCTTGTGCCGCATGTTGTGGATGTTGCAATACAGTATAATCTAATGCTGGAAGTGGAATAAATTCGCTTATGAATAAAGTGTGGAACGTAACTCAAGGAGCGCATCTTGAAAAGCGCTTTAATAAGTTTGTCTATCTGGCTTACTGCCGCGGATCCAAGCCGCACACTAACAAAGCGCAACATTACAATAAGGACAGCTGTTTACAAGTGGATGTTTAATGACAATAAAGCATAACAATGGCTGAAAAGGAAAATGTGGAAACGAATGAAAGTCCTATGGACCCAAACGTGAATGAACGTGAAGTGCCCGTGGAAAATGCTGACGTCAGACCAAAAAGAACAATAAGACCTACAGAAAAGGCTTTAGAAGATAAGCTGGCGCAGTTAATTAAAAAAAGGAGAACGAAATTGGGTCAAGTCTCAAGGAAAAAAAATGAGATTGATTCACTCATGATTGATTATGGGAGTATCATTGAGATGCAAGGTTGTCGTGGGGTTTTTCAAATACTCTCCAAAGAGTTTTCAAACTCACATTATTCAGTGCAAGAAATGCTGTCGGAGCAAGAACAAGAAAGTGATCATGTTGACTGGTATCTCCCAAAAATTGCATATTTCAATGAGTTTCAAGATGTGATGAAGAAATGGTTAGCTAGAGCTGCCTCCTTTGAGCATGTGCCTCCTTTTGACCATGGCTCATATACTGCACATACGTCAAGTCCACATAAAGCAATATCAGTGGGCATGATAAGCAAAAAATGTAAAAGTAGTGGCAGCAATAAATCTTCAACAGCTTCATCAGTAAGAAGAAAGGCAGAGGCAGAAAGAGCTGCGCTCAGATCACGCGCTGCTGCCTTATCACAGAAACACTCACTTGAAAAACAAGAAGCTGACCTGGAAGCAATGAAAGCCAATATCAGAGCTAAAATGGAAAAGCTTGAGCTTCAAACTGATATTGATGCTGCAACAGCCACAATTAAAACATTGGAAGCTTCTGAGGATGATGACTCTGATCCTGACGCTTGTGTGGGAGAGGAGCAGTATGACACGGGTCAGCCAGATGAAAATGATGATTTCCAGGATGAAGAGAACCAAGGAAAACCGGTGGAGAAGGATAATAAAAAGAGTTTCATATACTCAAATTCAATGAACTCAAATCATGCAGCCCCTAGTGGTCATGGCCAAGTATTACAACCAGGGCCCACAACAAGGACAGCAGCATCAGCACAGCAGCATCACTCCACCCAAGTCAGACAAAGCTCTCGTACAGAAAGCAATGACTTTATTCAAGTAATGCAGCGGCAAAACGAAATCACTGAAATGCTAATGAAGGAGCAACGCTTAACATTACTCCCATCCAGAGAAATACCCATCTTTAAAGGAGATCCATTACAGTACCTTTCATTCATCAGAATGTTCGAGCATACAATAGAAGATAAAACTGACAATTACAAAGACAGGCTGTTCTTTCTAGAGCAGTATACAGAAGGCCAAGCTAAAGACTTGGTCAAAAGTTGCCAATACATGGATTCTAAAAAGGGCTTTTTGGAAGCCAAAAGACTGCTCCAAGAGAACTATGGACATCAACTCTTAATTGCAGCAGCTTGTTTGGACAAAATGTTGAACTGGAATGCCATCAAGAGTGAAGATAGAAAAGCACTGCATTCTTATGCTATCTTTCTTCGTGGATGTTGCAACACAATGGAAGATGTTGAGTTTTTGGATGAAATAAATAGCACAGCAAACATGAGAAATGTGATCATGAAACTCCCATTTAAACTTAGGGAAAAGTGGAGATCAACTGCATATGCATATTATGAACACAATAAGACAAGAGCAAAGTTTCCAATATTGGTCGACTTCATTGAAAAGCATGCACGCATTGTATCAGACCCCATGTTTGGAGACATACAGGATGTCATGCCAAAAAGGGATATTAAAGTGTACAAGTCACCCAGCAATAAGCCTGCTCATGGTTATAAGGGAAGTAGTTTTGTTACTGTGACAAGCCCAGGAGTTAATGAAGAGCAAAAACCTTTCCAAAACATCAAAACAGACCATAAAGGCATTACTGTTCAGAAGCGCTGTGTATTTTGTGCAGGAGAACACACCTCTGAAACATGTAAGATGAACAAAACATCTCACAATGAAAAAATCGACTGCTTAAAAGCACAAAGAATTTGCTTTGGCTGTCTAACGAAAGGACATCTAAGCAAAGACTGTCAGAAAAGACTGAAATGTGAAGTTTGTTCAATGAAACATCCAACAATATTGCACAGCTACAAGAAAAGGATTGAACAAAAAGACAACTCTGATAAATACACCCAAGCAGCTTCTGTAAGCAGTGCATTAGTCTCTTTAAATGGCAGAAACCACACTGGGGCCGGTGGTCAACAAACCCTACCAATTATCCCAGTTCAAATCGAGTTGTCAAACTCGAACCAGACTGTGCAGACTTACACATTTAAGGATCAGGGAAGCACTGCAAGTTTCTGTACTGAAGCCCTTCAACAAGATTTGCATGCCAAAGCCAAGAGAACAAAAATCCTCTTAAAAACAATGGGTCAGGAGAAAGTGATTGACACTTCCTTTGTCAAAGGTCTTGAAGTGAGTTGCATGGAAGGCAATGATTTTTATCAGCTGCCTAAAGTCTACACACAAGAGGAAATTCCTGCTGGAAAAGAGCACATTCCCACTCAAGAGACCATAAATAAATGGAAATATCTAAGAGAAATTAAGTTGCCTGAATTGGATTGTGAAATCGGGTTGCTTATACTGTAGGAACAAATGCACCAAAGCTAATGGAGCCGTGGAAAATAATAAACAGTCAAAATGGAGGACCCTTTGCTGTTAAGACAGTCCTAGGTTGGGTTGTGAATGGACTGAATCAGGAAACCACTGAATCTGAGAATACTTCATGTGCTGTTGTTAATCGGATATCAGTGACAGATTTAGGTGAGCTGCTGGTGCAGCAATACAATCATGACTTTCCAGAGAAAGGTTGTGATGAGAAGAAAGAGATGTCAGTTGAAGACAAGCAATTTTTAAAGATCATGTCAGATTCAGCTCAAATCAAAGATGGACATTATCAGCTTGAACTTCCATTCAAACAGAAGAATATCATGATGCCATACAATCGCAAACTTGCAGAGCAGAGAGCAGAATCATTTACAAGGAAATTCAAAAGGAACAAAGTTTTCCATGATAAATATAAAACATTCTTGGAGGCTGTGATAGCAAAAGGTCACGCTCAGCCACTGCCCCAAGAGCAGCTCAAACCTGAGAGTGGAAAGGTGTGGTACATACCACATCATGGGGTTCATCACCCAAAGAAGGGCAAGATTCGTGTAGTGTTCGATTGTTCCGCATCTTATCAAGGATATTCATTAAATGACAAGCTTATTCAGGGTCCCAATCTTACCAACACGCTACTTGGTGTGCTCATTTGATTCAGACAAGAACAGATAGCTTTCATGGCTGATGTCGAGGGGATGTACCATCAGGTCAAGGTGGCTCCTGCCAATCAAGATTATCTTCGCTTTCTTTGGTGGCTAGGAAGAGATGTCAGTTTACCTTAGTGCTGGGGGGAAACGATTATTTTGAAAACGATTAATCGGGCGATTATTTGATCAATTAGTCGACTAATCTAACGATTATTTTTCTGTTGTTCAATTCATAAAAAACGTAATGTAAAAAAAACGTAATGTAAAATATTCTTTTTTCACGATACTGTGTCTCAGGGCATCTTAATATTTAAGAACCTATTAATGTGTTATACCAGATTAACGGAAATAATCTCAGCTAACTGACGATACAAACCATGTTTACCAAAACAAAACACAAGTCTCATAAGAAGCATCTAAATGACCCCTGAGCGAAAAATGCTAACGGACATTGGCACAGAACTCAAGATAAAAGTACCCTTATTACTTATAGTAGCTGCATATACAATATATCCGATTAAAACTGAGACTCCACAGATTATGTAGGTATATAGTATCATCACTGAGTGATCCGGACTCGCGACAGGGGAAGCAAATACAGTCATCACAACACGTACCTTCATAGAGCTTCTCGGGAGATCGTCTCACCACCGTAATCTGATCAAAAGACGTGTTCAATGGAAATAAAATGAGAAAAAACGCGGCTGAATCGGTTAATCCATAGGTTTTTAACGTCTATGTATAAAAAAATGATTGAATTTATAATCCATAATTCCATTTTATGTAAAAATCGGAGAGCAAATGCTAGCTGCTAATGGTAGCCACCACAGCTAGCTGCTGCTTCTGCTAGGCTATGCAGCAGTCTCAGTGAGATATAAATATATACATATCTTTGCGTTTTGGACTAACTTTAAAATATTCCCATGCTTTTGAAGACCTAGGGCGAGATGTTTTCGTTTGGGGGCTTCGTGCGCAATCCTGTGAAGAGGAGGTGGTAGCCGTTTCAGTCTCCATTGTGTTTGAAGTGCGATTGCAAACTGCTTGTTGCTTTGGGTGACCCACGTGTGTGTAGCGACGCGTCGACGTCGTCGACGCGTCGCTACAGCACTAGTTTACCTCTTGCCGAGTACAGGATGACAGTACATCTATTTGGTGCCACTTCATCAGCAAGTTGTGCAACCTATGCTCTCACTAAAACCGCTGAAGACAACAAAGATGATTTCTCTGCAGAAGCTGTTGACACTGTCGGAAGAAATGTCTATGTTGATGACTGCTTAAAATCTGTCGCTTCTGCTGATCAAGCTGTGAAGTTATGTGAAGAACACAAGGATCTTTGTGCAAAGGGAGGATTTAATCTGACAGTAAAACTGTGCTGGCATCCATTCTAAAGAGTGAAAAACCCAAAGAGGTAAAAAACCTGGACTTAGAGACCCAAGACAATCTTCCAATAGAAAGAGCCCTAGGGATACAGTGGCATGCGGAGGAAGATGTTTTCAAGTTTCAAGTCTGCTTAAAATCTCAACCAGCCGCAAGGAGAGGCATCCTTTCAACAGTCTGCTCTGTGTATGAACCACTTGGATTTCTTTCACCATTTATCTTCACTGCAAAGCATGTCCTACAAGAGTTGTGCAAACTCAATTGTGGGTGGGACGAAGAAATCCCGGAGGCTCTCAAGAAACAGTGGCAAAGATGGCTCATGGGATTAAAGCAGATAGAAAGCTTCAAGATTGAACGATGTATCAAACCAAAGAATTATGGACAAATTAAATCTGCACAATTGCACAATTTCAGTGATGCAAGCGAGATTGGATACGGTGTTGTCACCTACCTTAAGATGACAAATGAAGATGAAGACGTTCACATATCCTTCATGTCAGGAAAGTCACGTGTCGTGCCTCTGAAAAAAGACACTGTCCCAAGATTGGAGCTCACAGCAGCAGTACTGGCAGTACGCATGGACAAGATGATCAGAACCGAGCTCCAAATCCCATTATGCAACTCAGTCTTCTGGACTGACAGTACATCTGTTCTGAGATACATCATGAATGAAACGCTAAGGTTTCAGACATTTGTAGCCAACAGAATAAGTCTGATCAGAGAAGCAACAACAACATCACAGTGGAAATACATCAACACTAAACTGAATCCAGCAGATGATGCATCTCGGGGATTGGCAGCAGAATCGTTCTTGAAATGTGAGACTTGGATAAATGGTCCATTGTTTCTGAAAGAACCTAAAGACAAATGGCCTGAGTTTCCGGACGCACTTAAAATGGTCAATGACAGCAATCCTGATGATCCAGAGGTGAAGAAGGACAAATTCAACGTGAACCCAACCATTGCAACTGACCTAAATGGCACAAGCAAGCTAGTGCATCACTACTCTGATTGGAGGAAACTGAAAAGAGCAGTTGCATGGTTCCTTCAAGTAAAACATCTCTTGCTGCTTTCAAGTAAGAAGAGGAAGGAAGTTACTTCTACTCAAGCAAAAGAACCAAATCGAATAAAGCTGATTGAGAAGGAGATGAGAGTGTTTAAAGACTCTATGAGAGGTCTCACACTCTCTAAGGATAACTTGGATAAGGCTGAAGCAGCATTGTTGTGTTTCTGTCAAAAACAGTCTTTTCCAGAGGAAGTGGAAACTTTAAAAAGGGGAAAACCTATCAAAGGAAGTAGCACACTGTATAAATTGGATCCAGTGTACGAGAATGAACTAATAAAGGTTGGAAGAAGGCTACATAAAATGGCAATGCCTGAGGAAGCAAAGCACCCAACCATTCTTGGAGAACACCACCATGTCTCTAAAACCATACTTCGCGAGATATTCATCAACAAGTTGGTCACAGTGGAAGGAATCATATGTTATCCAGGTTAAGACAAATATACTGGATACCATGTGCCAATGCATTAGCCAGAAAAATAATATCTGAATGTACCGTGTGCAGACGCATGCATGGAAATGCAGGAGAACAAAAAATGTCAGATCTGCCAAAAGACAGAATTACACCAGACCTACCACCATTCACATATGTTGGAGTGGATTACTTTGGCCCACTGGAAGTGAAAAGAGGACGAAGCATTGTGAAACGATATGGAGTTATCTTTACCTGTCTAACAACCAGAGCGGTGCACTTGGAAGTAGCTCATTCGTTAGATACAGATTCATGCATTAATGCCTGCAGACATTTCATCAGCAGAAGAGGACAAGTATTGGAGATGAGGTCAGACAATGGGACTAATTTCGTTGCCACTGAAAGAGAGCTGAAGGAATCTATAAAAGAGTGGAATCTGAGCAAAATAGAATAAGCCCTCCAGCAAAAGGATGTGAAATGGACCTTCAATCCTCCTTACGGAGCACATCATGGCGGAGTATGGGAAAGACTAATCCGGTTGTAAAGAAAATTCTGCTATCCATCACAAAGCAACAAACACTTGATGATGAAAGCCTTTCAACAGTTCTGCGTGAAGTTGAAGGAATACCCAACAGCCGATCAATAACTACAGTGTCAAATGATCCAAATGACTTGGAACCTCTCACACCAAACCATTTGCTGCAGCTCAAGGTCAAACCTTCGTTGCCCCCAGGCTTATTCCATCAGCAAGATACATACTCAAGATGCCGCTGGCGACAAGTGCAGTACATAGCTAATTTATTTTGGACCAGATGGATCAAAGAATATCTACCACTTTTGCAAGAAAGACAGCAATGGAATCGCATTAAAAGGAACTTCATACCTGGAGACATCGTATTAATCATGGATTCAAATGCACCTCGTGGATCCTGGTTAATGGCAAGAGTTATGGAGACGCGTCCTGGATCTGGAGGACTGATTCGGAGTGTTCTTCTTAAGACAAAAACCAACACGCTGGAAAGACCAATAAGCAAAATATGCCTACTGGTGCCTGCCTTAGAATAAGGAAATAACTGAAGATGGATAATTAAGACACCCTGTCTATCTCAAATAGAATATGAAGACTGACTTTGTCTGGCTCTTTTTGAATTTTTGTTTATTGTTATTAAAGATGCCCATAACAATAGGGGCCGGTATGTTAGAGTCAGTAATTTGATTTGATAAGAAAGGCCACCTAATTGTGACGTCTGTAGTCAACGCACTATAAAGGACTACAATTCCCACGGCGCCTGGGCTAACGCCACAGTGATGGGCAACCTGTTGAGAGACGCCGTCGAGGAACAGTTTTTAACCGTACTCAATCGTACACGTACATACAAACCGTACAAGTAGGCCTACCCTTTAAGTTGTGAAGTTATAAGCATTATCAAGAAAGAAAGAATACCTAAGTTGTGTTGTTTATTTTATTTGAGTTTTGCCTATTTCTTATGAATATTGTAAAGGCCTATTTTTCTTTGTTGCATGTGCAAAAGTTTGTTATTTTATTTTGAGCAAATACATCGCAACATCTGCTAAACCATCGGAGGCCAAGCAACACTTCAAACTGTGAGTAATTTAAGGAGAGAAACGAGTTAGAACTGTCTGTTTAAGGCGTCTCGTGGCTTGGTGGAAAAACAAGGAAGGAAGCCACGACACCCACCCTGAGGGATTTAGGTAAATCATTAAAATATCAGCAAGTGGCTTGGCTTAAAGTTGCATCTCTCACTGAACACAGAGAAATAGAAACATTTCTTGTTGGGAATCTGATATTTCTGTAATTGGGGATAAACCACTGATGGCGACAGATTAGGGCCGCACGATATTGAAAAAAACTGACATTGCGATATTTTCTTCCCCTGCGATATATATTGCATTTTTTTTAACTATATTTAACCGGATGAAGGATTTTAGTCACGGACGTCTGGATCTTAACTGGTTGACTCATCATACCTTAAGTCATGATCCAACATGTCATGATAATGCATGTTGCTTACCCTTAAATAAGGGGGTTCATCTGTGAATGAAGACGAGAAGAACCTTTTTGTATCCAAAATAGTTCCAGATGGCAGATGTTGCTTTTCTTTTGGGAAGTAAATCTTCATTCTCGCCGGTATTGTCCTGCTGTGCCTCGCTAATTTTTTACCAGTGTTTTGATGGTCTGCAAACTAGCGGGGCGGGGCCTGCTGTGATCTGATCAAGAATGATTGTGATTGGTGGTTTGCTGTGCATGCAGAGCCTGCCTGTCACTCACTCAAGTACCCCTGACATGAGAGCCGCGCACATTTTCCTTTTCTAGCAAGCAGCAAAAATAATTGTAACATGACGTTGTTTGAATTAATTTACCTACTTAATATCGAACGTCCTAAAAAATAAAAATAAATAAAATCGCATGTCCCTGCGAGGGCAGGAGCAGGAGCAGGAGCAGGGCAGGGCAGGAGCAGGGCAGGGCAGGAGCAGGAGCAGGGCAGGGCAGGGCAGGAGCAGGGCAGGAGCAGGGCAGGAGCAGGGCAGGAGCAGGGCAGGAGCAGGCAGGAGCAGGGCAGGAGCAGGGCAGGAGCAGGAGCAGGAGCAGGGGCAGGAGAGGGGCAGGGCCGGAGGAGCAGAGGCAGGAGCAGGGCACAGGGCATGGCAGGGCAGGGGCAGGGAGCAGAGCAGGAGCAGGAGCAGTGCAGGAGCAGGGCAGGAGCAGGGCAGGAGCAGGGCAGGGCAGGAGCAGAGCAGGAGCAGGAGCAGGGCAGGGCAGGGCAGGAGCAGGGCAGGAGCAGGAGCAGGGCAGGAGGCAGGGCAGGATGCAGGGCAGGAGCAGGGCAGGGCAGGGCAGGGACAGGAGCAGGAGCAGGGCAGGCAGGGCAGGGCAGGAAGCAGGGCAGGAAGGCGAAGGGCAGGAGGAGCAGGGCAGGAGCAGGGCAGGAGCAGGGCAGGAAGGCGCAGGGCAAGGAGCAGGGGCAGGTCAGGGAGCAGGGGCGGAGCAGAGCAGGGCAGGGCAGGAGCAGGAGCAGGGCAGGAGCAGGGCAGGGCAGGAGCGGCAGGGCAGAGCAGGGCAGGAGCCAGGCGGAGCAGGATGCAGGGCAGGAGCAGGGCAGTGCAGGAGAGCAGGGGCAGGGCAGGAGGCAGGGCAGGGCAGGGCAGGGCAGGGCAGGGCAGGGCAGGCAGGAAGGGCAGGGCAGGGCAGGGCAGGGCCAGGGCAGGGCAGGGCAGGGCAGGGGCAGGAGCAAGGCAGGAGGCAAGGCAGGAGCAAGGAGGGCAAGGGGCAGGAGCAGGGGCAGGGCAGGGCAGGGCCAGGAGCAAGGCAGGAGCAAGGCAGGAGCAGGAGCAGGGCAGGAGCAGGGCAGGGCAGGGCAGGAGCAGGGCAGGAGCAGGAGCAGGGCAGGGCAGGGCAGGAGCAGGGCAGGGCAGGGCAGGAGCAGGGCAGGGCGGGAGCAGGGCAGGAGCAGGAGCAGGGCAGGGCAGGGCAGGAGCAGGGCAGGGCAGGAGCTCAGGAGCAGGGGGGAGCAGGAGCAGAGCAGGAGCAGGCAGGGCAGGAGCAGGGCAGGAGCAGGCAGGCAGGAGCAGGGGCAGAGCAGGCAGGGCAGGAGCAGGGCAGGAGCAGGGCAGGGCAGGGCAGGGCAGGGCAGGGCAGGGCAGGGCAGGGCAGGGCAGGCAGGGCAGGCAGGGCAGGGGCAGGGCAGGGCAGGGGCAGGGCAGGGCAGGGCAGGGCAGGGGCAGGGCAGGGCAGGGCAGGGCAGGGCAGGGCAGGGCAGGGCAGGGCAGGGCAGGAGCAAGGCAGGAGCAAGGCAGGAGCAGGCAGGAAGCAGGAGCAGGGCAGGAGCAGGGCAGGGCAGGGCAGGAGCAGGAGCAGGGCAGGGCAGGGCAGGAGCAGGGGCAGGGCAGGGCAGGAGCAGGAGCAGGGGCAGGGCGGGAGCAGGGCAGGAGCAGGAGCAGGGCAGGGCAGGGCAGGAGCAGGGCAGGGGCAGGAGCAGGGCAGGAGCAGGAGCAGGGCAGGAGCAGGGCAGGAGCAGGGCAGGGCAGGAGCAGGGCAGGGCAGGAGCAGGGCAGGAGCAGAGCAGGGCAGGGCAGGAGCAGGAGCAGGGCAGGGCAGGGCAGGGCAGGGCAGGGAAGGAGCAGGAGCAGGGCAGGTTAAAATGAGCTGTTAGCTTTGTGGAAGGTTTCGGCTCTAGTTAGTATAGATGCATATAGGGCAAAGGCAAATTACAACGTTACTATATCATGACTTACGCAACAAAAACACTTTGATTTATTGTCTTATTTTTGTGTTTTTACTACTTTATTTCTGGTGTCTAGCTTTTCGTGTTCTTAAATTAGCAAAACCGTTTAGCATTTATTCAGTTGAGTATTTTTCTGTACTGGTGTTTTTCTGTGTGCATGTGTGAATCTGCATGCACTGTATGTAATGTATCGGTTTGTGTGTGTGCAGGGTGTGTATGCCATCTGTTAGAACAGGAGGTTTCCCCTGGCAGTGGCGTCCAGCCGGCCATCAGATTACTACTGTTTACTACACCAACAGATTAACCCAGTGAACAAAGATAATCCCTCCCCCTCTCTTCCATATTTTCAATCCCTGTCTCTCCTTCAGCCTTACTCATTCAGTTAATAACAATGTGGAAACATCTTCGACATGTCTTTGGCAGAATAGATTTCACTGTGTTTAAATAAAGAGCATTCACCAAGTCGAGTTACATCATCCCCAAATAAAAAGGCCATTTTCCAGACTTCCTCTTAACATCTTAATTTATTCTAATGGAAAGAAAGTCTACTTCTTAATTTAATAAATTCCTAGTTATCTTTGGAATATGACTACAAAGGCCCACAAAGACAGTGCATGCACATTTCTTCCTGCAGCTTTTATTTTGTTGTATTTGCTACTTCAGTTCATCCTCTGCCCTCGTGCTCAAGTGTGCACACATTCATTCAGGATGATGACTGCAGAGGAGACAAGGCCAACTACTCGAGCACGTCATCAGACCCTTCAGTGCAGCAGCATCCTAAAACAGAAGCACTACAAAAAGCCTAATTGCATCACTGCACATACAGTAAACAACCAATAAGTATTGTTACGATTAGATTTGTTTTGTCTTCTTTATGCTGTTGGCAAAAGAGAGAAGTTTGTACTGAGAAGACAATCATTTTTTGCTCATAAACATACTTCCTGTCCTTTGTCTTGTTACAGGCTGTAAACCTGAGGAGTTCTCATCATCCTGCAGAAGTTCAGAGCTGAGTTACAGGACAGATTGTTCACGCTGAACATTAGTAGTTTGCTGTATGTGCTGGTGTTCTGTATTCAGCGTGGCCTGCAGCACAGAGCGCCACAGGTCTTGGGAAGGCTGGATAAACCATGTTTTAATCTACTGAAACTACTGGTTCAATCTCAGACATCAAACGGGAATATTTTCATCGGTGCACCCAAGTTGGAGCATGAATAAATAAATGAAAGTTTTCAAAATGAACCAAGTATTGAGTGTGATGGTAATCTTATCATTAGTTGATGTAGGCATGTGCCTTAATAAGAGGGGAAGGGGCAATAATTACAAAGATCAGTATCTCTAAGATTTCCACAATTGTAATATAGTTTGTGATGTTATCAGCTATTTAACATCAAAGTGGCAATGTGTTGTTGCCTGTTTGCAGTGCTGGTTTCTGCCCATGATTATTCACAACCAATCAAATGTAAACAGCAGCTCCGTCTAACTTGTTGACCCACTCTCACTGAATCATGCTGTATTTAACTGTGTTCAACATCTCGTATTTAGTCAGTTTTCTAAATACATTTATTGATGGTTCAGTTAGCAAAATATCACAATTTTAGCTCAGATTTTTGGACTGGAAGATTTTGCTAGTGTATGTTTTGCTGGTGAGCCACAGTGGATCATTGTAACCACACACAAAGAAATGGATTATCACACAGATCAGTGGACTGACCGACCTAGAAAAACACTCACACTCGCAGTAAGGGGGGTCTTCCATCAACTATCCCTCCCTTCTCCGTCCCACTTTGTTTACATTCTCCTCCCTCTGGCTGCCCATCTGTTTGTCTGCTGTCCTCTACTCTGATCTACTGCACCGAGGTTTAATCAAGAGGAAAAAGTCTGAGCCACGTTCTAACTCAGTGCATGTGTTTCCAGCGACTGATACAATCCACAGCGAGATAAGCCATCAGTTTCAATTGTTTTTCATTTGATTCTTCAAATATATTTTCACAGTGAAAGCTCAGATGGCTGCCTGAGTACATTTATCAGAAATAATAAGAGACTTTGTGCAGCTCCCCACCAGTTAGCAGTGTGTCGCCGGCTCCCACAGTGGCTGAGAGTGGATAGAAAATGGCAGTTGTTGACAGAATCAGATAGACAGTGTCTACTCCCAATGGCTTGAAAGATGGGGGATGTGAGGTTCCCTAGCAACATCCAATCCGCTTAATAATTGAAATCAACCATGAGGGGAGGGGGAAGAGGGGGGTATTGTAATTTTGTAATGATGTTCTTAATGTGAAGGTGTGTTATGTAAACCTGCTGTAATGATCAGTGTGCAGTGTGTTCTCAAAATCTCCACCTCCCTGTCACTTCTGTAGGGTGCTGTTGGAGAATGAATGGAAAACTACTAGTTACACTTGAATCTTAAGTCACCCCGCAACAGGAAGTGATGTCAAAGTGACCTCCCAGTACAGTTTAGGAAATGTACTAAACATCAAACATAATCAGAGGCATTGGAAAACATGATGGCTGATGTGCAGTAGTATGGATCCACGTGTGTTACACACAGATGGAAACTAGTAAAGGACAGTCTGAGGTTGAGTCAGCATTGATGAAATATTGACTGAAACAATTATGCAACAGAGTCCATGACCAGGAGAGCATACTGTACATGGTATTACTACAACTACAAAGATAATATTGAACTGTATGCAGTACATTCAAACAACAGTGGCAGTTATAAGGTGATATTTATAATCATTTCTGAGTGAGTGGACTACATTCTTTTCGTTTAGTGTGCCAATAATCCTGTTTCTATACATCATCTTCGAGAAGCAGCACAACTCACTAGAATCACATAGCATCAAGATTATTTTTGCTGTGCCCGCATTATTGTATGTTAATTATGGTTTTGTGATACACATTGAACTGCCTTTGTACTCGGAAGCCTAACAATTCTCCAAACCTGCTCACACATTAACAGGTGGTTAAATGAGGGCACCATATACTAAAAGTCCCAGTGACTCTGTTTTTTTTATCTCTATTTTCTCTCTAATTCATTGTTGAACTTGCAAAAACGTCGTGTAACAAAGCCCTTGTCTGGAAATACTAATGGTTTAGATGTTGGAATCGGCGCAAAGTCATTTGAATATGTGATTTAATATGTGTTGCCATGGTCCAGTTACAGCTTTCAACTGATTCAGTGGCATTGAATACAACATCTATATCTTCAGTAAAAAAAGATGAAACAACCAACCAATGAGGTAACAGCTAATAAAATAATAATAATTATGCATAATGCACTGAGAAAAGCGAAAGCTTACCACTCATCCCTTTTGCTCATTATTTGCCACAGGGAATGTATATAGCCTAAAACAACATCCTAATAAACCAACAACTGGTTTCACTAACGGAACAATTTCATGAGACATCATGAAATCCATTAATTTGGGTTTTCTGTGGATGGCCACAGCAGTGTCACATATGTTTCACTGTTGAATGTACTGGCTGCGTAGCCTCCTCGTTTCTTATTATAGATAATGAAAATATAATGGGCATGATTAACACTATTACATCTTTCAATGTAGTTCAAGTGCATGAAGGACAGTCACACAGAATAACAAATTATTTTGTCTACCAATTTTTACAAAACAATTATTATCGGGACAGAAAAAGAGAAAGTACTATAGATATATCACACACACACACACACACACACACACACACACACACACACACACACACACACACACACACACACACACACACACACACACACACACACACACACACACACACACACACACACACACACACACACACACACACACACACACACACACACACACACACACACACACACACACACACACACACACACACACACACACACACACACACACACACACACACACACACACACACACACACATTCTCTTTGGCTCTTTTACTGAGACTTCTGTACCGAGGGCATTACAGGATATCAGCAGATGCGTTCATCCTTATTTCTTGTCTAAAATCTATATATCTCAGGGTTCACACCTCAATTTTTTGTCTAAATCTCCAACATTGCTCCTTCTTCTGTGCACATGGGCAGCACCACATTGTGGCATTCCTCCACTCCTCCAATTCTCCTTGTGGTCACCCTTTTCAAGGTGACTCACCTCTAAGCATCACTTCCTCTCTCTCTCTCTCTCTCTCTGTCTACCTTCCAGTCAATCCCTGGATCTTGGTGAGCTTATCTCTCAATTGGAGCTCCCTACATTGGCTGACCTTCGTTTCATCTCTGCCATCCATTCTCTCACCCACCCTAATCGTCGCCTCCTGTCAATTGATTGGCACGGTTCAAATGGCACCGGTTGCCTTGTCAACGAAAGCTTCCTGCTGTCTCCCCCACACACTTTTTACTCCTCTCACTCCACCCTTGTTGATGGCAAATCACATCCTGAAAATAGTAGTTTCCACTTCACTACTATGTACACACACACAAACACACATACACACTTCCCTCATGCTCTTTTTGACGGGTTATACATGGTCTCCCCTCCGGCTATCTAGTGGACAGCATCACAAACCGTGACGAGATGTCGTGACACTATTTCCACCACTCGGCCTAAATGCTCTCTCATCCCATTCCCCTACACCCGCATGTGGAGCAGAGTAAACTCCACTGCCCATCATGCTTCATTAGAAGGGATGGACTAACACACCATTGACACTGAGGAAATGGAGCTACAGCCCTGCAGTGCATGTTCACATCATTTTATAGGCCATAACACAACTTGAAACTATAATGCATTTACTCCATGTGACAACGCAGCATGCTGCAGGAGATAATGAAATATCATAGAGCTATATAAGGTACCTCACCACTGTGTTAAGACACGGGATAATGCCGTGTAAAAACACTGAAGGAATTTAACATGGATTTTTTTTGTAGGAATGACATCATCATAGAGTCTAAGAATGTATTGGCTAGAAGAGGATGTTGGCTGTGTCTACCCCTTGTGGAGAGCATCTTCTTTGGGACCCACCCTCAGAATATTTTAGGAAAGGAGGCTGAGAGGTGGGGTTGACCTAGGTCTGCTCGATTATGGCAAAAATCATAATCTCGATTATTTGGGTCAATAATTGATATCACAATTATTAAAAACGATTATCCATTTACTTTGAAAACATCCATTTCTTGAAAAAAAACATTTGAACAGTCTATTTTTAATAGTTGATTGCTCTGAACTTTAAGTATAATTCAACTGAAAAATCAATACAAAAATAATTTAAAAATAAATCGTTTTATTTCGATTATGTTGTTTTCATAAACGTTGCAAGCCAAAATCATAATTGCGATTAAAATACGATTAATTGAGCAGCCCTAGATTGACCAACACTGAGGAACCATTTTGACACACTTGTCTGTGCCCATTTGGTACCCACACCTTGAATTGCCTTTAAACCAGTGGTGAATGACAGTGAAGCCAGACGAATGTTATCAAAATGCCCCTAATGGTTAGTCGAAAAAAGGGGGGAAATAAATCATAGCTTTCATGGTTTTGATTCCCCCTACCCACTTATTATCTTCCAAATATTATTAAAATGCAATACTTTCTATTAGCTCTCCTACCCTAACTGCCAATACAATACCAGGATTAATAGTTACTGCAGTCAGACGGAGGAATTACATTACTTTCTGCATTCAAGGTTTCGGTAATCACTTATCATCAGAGCATACATATTAATTCCCACGCATAATTTAGCTTTTCACGTTCATATTATTCACAAACGATTTCATTTCTGAACGGACCGACTCTCCCTCGTCATTTTGCAGTCTGGCTAATCGTGTATTCAGGAGCTGTGAATTCCCTCAATAGTCTGCAGCGGGTCCATCTCCTGGTGCCAGATGTTCGCATGGTGTAATCTCGCTTTTTGGAAAAGGTTAACACAGCCTATCTTGACAAATGACAAATGTTTGTAAGCCAAAGCCATTAATACATTAGTCCCGTTTTCAGACTTGTTACACCTGCTCGTTACATTACTTTTGCGTTACAGCGCCAAAACAACCAGAAAGCCCTCTGCCAGTTTACAAATAAAGTGACATGTGGGATTGTATCGATGCCTTACGAAAGTACCTTTTACTTCTACCCCTCTCCTGAGGAACACATTAGATTTAAAGGTGGGAAATGGATATTTAAACTTCGCTCTAATGTCAACCCAGGGTGGTAGAAACAGTGACATAATTGTAACTTGGTCGAGACCTGTAATGAGACAGATACCGAGGAACGTAACGGGTAACCACCCTGCACCGGTTCTGTCTCACCAAATGGACTCCGTAGGAGACGGCATATTCCTCCGAAAAAGATGCCATTTTCAGGCAGCAAAAAGTCCTTTAAGTCCCAATAATATCATTAACTGTTATGAATTTAAACGCATTTAAGTGATGTGAGAAACGACATTAATGAAGGAATACCTCCTATAATGACATCCCGAGAGAGCAATTAGACCCATTTGACAGAAGTGTAATTCATGCAGTTAGTTTGACATATCGTTAACAGTTATGGAGTTAGCTTAAACAAACAACATATACCACCGTGTTAATGTCATTTAATATCACTCAACCCTCTCCTTAAATTACTTACTGGCTGGCCGTCAACGGTTTCACATTCATACTGTCGAGCTAACTTTCACAGAACCGACAATTCAGCGCAGAAAATGTCAAGAGATTTGGCTCTTACCCCCATTTCGGTGCAGTCAGTCGGGTCTCCTCAGAAGATGAAACGGTACTGGGTTGGTTTCGACCAGAATAGCTGGCTCTAAGCGGCGGAGACAGGGCGGAAAACAGTCGTCTAATAATGAGAAGAGAGAAAAAAATGCCTCCCCCTCAGTTGATAGCTCTTTTGACACAAATCAATTAACTTGCTAACATAATATCCTAAAATATAATTTTTTTTTAATGAGGAAAGGGCATATGGTTACGTGGCAAGGCAAAGTTTTGGCGAAGTTTAAAAAGGTTTATTTTTTGTGCAGAAATTGTTAAAATCATATGCAGCTGTTGGTGATACTTCACCAGCCTTCTCCCAACAACAACTGATGCCCGTGGAAAGTAGACCTGGACAGCAGGCTGGCTATTCGGATGCTGTCTCCCTCCGCGGCTGTGCTCAGACTGCCGCATCACTCCGGGATCCCTGCTTGTCACTCCACGAGACATGTTCTAACAGAATAGTGCTGATTCTCAATTTAATGACAATTAAGCTTGTATTTCAGTGGCGGAGCCCGAGCCAGGACATTTTCAGTGGGGTGGCCAGGATGGAACCAGTGATCATTTTGGGGTGGCATTGAAATCACTATTTTATGAACATAAAAATACATCTCACTAGAAAACAAGGGGTTATTTAAGGCACACACCTCTACATTATTTGGGATTAAGTGGTGGAATAGATCATATCATATTCAGTATATCTAACTATTTTTTCTCGTATTTTTTCGTAGGCAAAGTATAACAACGAAGCTTACATTGTACAAATGTAATGCAATATATAGACTATTTAGCTTATGATGATCAGCAGCACTATGAGCTCATTCTCTCAGGGTATCATCAGGAATACAGACACACACACATCATTTAAATAAGAGTTTTTAAATTAAATTATTGGTTAAGAATAAACATCTTAAAGTAAATAACAATAAACAATAGCTCTTAACCCTGTAAGGCCCCCGGTTGTAATTTTACAACATTACTTGAAGCTATCCTAAAAAAGTCAGTAAATGTTTTGGTTTTTTAAAAGACTACATTTACATAGTCAAAAGGTCCTTTTGTTCAGCCTCACAATGCTATTGGGTAGTAAATGTGTTATAGGTCCTGCCCTCTGGCCATACACGCCAGGGATTTTGGGCCCCATGAAAATATATCACATTGGCCCCCACCACCAGGCACAGGCCACGCCAACCAAGCACAATTGCTGTAACCACACCTCCAGAACCCAACCGACTCATTTATGCTTTAAATAACTCTACCTGTACAGGCTTGCATCTATCTTGTAGTCCAATACTAACTGCACAATATTTACTGACACTGAGCTGTGAAAATATAACAGTGTGCAGACGTGCAACATTCTGCTGCAGTAGAATTCACTATTTGATATAAGACTAATATTCCCAACATAGATCTCAATAGTCATCTTTTATGGTGTACATGTATTTTTAATAACATTTTTGAAACATTCTCAACATGAATGCATAAATCCAAATAAATATAACTTAAATATGTGGAAAAATACTGTGTTTGAAATGTGTAATTGAAATTAGATGTTAGCTTTCTGTTTTGATATACATATATATATATATTGTATTCCAGTCTCCCTTCAGATATGTTAAGTGGCATGGCATTCAACACAATGCTGCTCACCTCCTTCAGTTGGGAGAAAAGCTGGTTCAGGTTCAGCATTATGGGGGGGGACAGGGCTGCTGAGCCTAGAGATGGATCTGTTGGTCCTGGCACCAGGGGGAGGGACAACTTATTTAATATGAATAGCTTCTAAAAATGTACCTGCATTTATTAAATGTCAGATAAAAGAGCAGTGCAATTAAAAACCTGTTAACAGTACTTAATGTCAGCTTACTAAAACAAAAAACATAACAATTATTATTATTTACAATGGACTACGCGTAGCTAACAGACACATTTCCACCACTCATAGACCACACCCACCTTTTTTTGAAAAACTTGGTGACATAATGTCACCCTCTCTTGTCTTTCTTTCCTTTCTTTTCTCTTTTGAAAGCCTAACTTTGTGAGTCGTTGAGACATGGTTCACACCATGGTTCACACGTAAGTACTAGCATCCCTGCTCCTCACATGCTCTCACTCTCTGCTAGAAAGTGCCGGCTGTGCTGCACCGCGTTTGGAGGCAGGACCAAACCATTACATGTAAATAGAAGGGGGTGTACAGAGGCTTAGGATAATTAACTTTTGGAAGAAAACAAGTTAAATGAATTGTAAGTTTAGTGAGTACATTATCAATATAACGTCCTATTAATGTTAATTCTTGATGAATGATGAAAGGTTACTTAAACATGTTTTTCTTAATGTTCTAAAATAGTTTGGGCCCCCGTGGCTGGGGGTGGCCACGGCCACCCCCAGCCACCGCCGCTGTTGTATTTCTGCACGTTTCAGATTTTAGGTGATACACACTGTGAAGTTATAAATATAATAATAATAATATATATATATATATATAGTGGTTATAAATAATTGATTATGACGTCAACAAAAATATTAATATATATTATTTGAGCAACCAAAAGCATGTGTGTGGAAGCCCGTCTTAAGTTGAATAACTTGTCGGGAAGATAATACAAGAACAAGTTTTTAATTTGTAGTCTCAAGGCATAAACATTGAAAGATTAATGAATTTATTTTTATACAAGTTGTGCCTCCATGCTGTTGCACCCAAAATACCCATTAAGCCCAGTAAGAAATAGTATTCGTTTATGGTAGTTGAATTAAACACAACATTGTTTTAATAATGTTCATCGTGTAATTTACATCGAAAGATAGTACAAAGTTAAATAAGCTCTTAAACTCTTATTACATGACACCCTCAATCATATCCAAAGGATCCAGAAATGATATTTAGAGGATATTGAACATCTTTATTTACTTATTAGTCCTGGTGGATATAACTTTATGCATGCTCAAGATGTAAAAGTGAATTTGTCTAAGCCTATGCAGTGTCTTATATCAATTGAGGGTGTTGTAAGTATTTCTATCACTTAAGAATTTGGAAGATCGAAACTCTTCGATCAGATGAATGAATCATCTTCCTCCTGGCATTGTCATTTAGTTGGCAGCAGCTGTTCATACTGCAGCATCTCTGTTTCTGTGAAAAATACACAGACAAAGTGCACATCTGCATCATCCAATGGCATCAGGGGAAAAGACTGGCACATCCAAACTACTCCTCAGAGACAGGAGACAGCCTGCTTTAGAATGGAAATGTTTGTCAAACAGATGTGAGAAAAACAAGAGTTTTTTCAAGATAATGTTGACAATTAAAGATTTAAAAAGAGAGAAAAGTAGGCTAAAGAACAGATTACAGAACAGAACAATTATCTAAGATAAAACAAAGAAAAGGATGTGAAAATAGATAACAGTGGACACAAAAGAAGATAATGAACTGACAGAAAATAAGACCCAAGCCCCTTCTTTCACTGGCTTTACTCTGGAATAAAGATGGCTCACACAGTGCTAACATGGGGAATGAAAACCATAGCCAAGGTACACAAACTGAAAACAGAAATCCCATGGAAACATTGCAATGATTATGGTTGGTCAGAGCAAAGCTGCAGCTTCACATGCTTTTGTTTCTGTATAAACCACCTGCTGTGGAAGATTAGACAATTATACTGCTGTTTTTAGAGCCTTCTAAATGAGCTATTAGCTTGTAGCTAGAATATTGTGCAGCTACCATATGCACACACACTTGCATACACCCATACTGCCCGAGGTCATTCAACCTCAAACAGAGAGCAAATGAGCGAAGGGGCAAGCATACGATACTGCATAAAAAATGAGCAAACAAGACAGTGATTAAGTGTGTAAATGTCTAGTTGACGTGTGTGCGTGTGCGTGTGTGTGTGTGTGTGTGTGTGTGTGTGGCTTTGCAAATGTTTGTCTGTGAACGCCTGGGAGACTGCGTGCAGGCTCATCTTAATGAGTGCATGACTCTGCTTTGAGGCAGCCACCGTGTTCAGATGGGATCAATACTCCCCTCTCTCATAATTGGAGTGTGGCCTGGTTTCTGCACTGCTTTGTCATCCCTCCAGCATAAACAAGCAATTGTTTTTAGCAAATTGTATAACTGAACTGGAAAAATGTGCGTCGATACTCACACATCCTGCTTCAAAATGTTACAGTGTAATGCAGCAGCCACATGGACCATTGTGTGTTTGCATAAAATACAGCCAACCAGGAAGCATGTCAAAGATGCATCATATATGTGTAAGCATATATTAATAACGGTGCCAATACGTGCTACAACTGCCCAAAAACATTTCCATTCAGAAGGTGGTGGGGATGTTTCTTAATTTAAATGTATTTTCCACTTTTGTGTTTGTGTATTTGAATCGTTTGTGAAAGCAAGCTCATTATTCTAAATGGAAGTGTTTGGGCCTTTGTAGCGGGTCGCCCACCGTAATTATCACAATATAGTATTAGACAAAGACTCTTAAAAACAATAATAATAACAACTATGCTTTCTTCCCTCTGCAGCATGTTAACTACTGTCTATTCGATAGCTGCTAAAAGATCGTCACTGTTAAAATCACTGGTGACAAAATGATGCGTAAAAACTAGTTGACGAAGAAGTACTTTGTTTCAGGCACATTTTAGAGTGTGCAAAAAGGGGTATTCCTCATTTGAAAGCTGAGAACCTGAAGGCTTTTCAAGTCAGGAATCTGTTATAAACATTGTTTTTATGATAGGCCCTTATTAACATATTAAAGGTTTCAAGTGTATAGGGCCTAAGAACATTATGATGTAAGTAAATAATAGCTAATCCAATGCTGAAAAACCAAGTTTGGGTTGATAACATTTGTAACACAAATTTGAAGCCGAATTCAACCCTTTTTGACTCTAACAACTGCTAGAAGGTCAAAAGTACCTCAAAGCTACAACATTAGGGCACCAAGTCTTTGAGGGAGATCATAGAAATATGAATGCTGTGATATGGTATACAAAATGTGGACATTTCTGAAGGAATTCCAATGTTTGGTGTCTACATATACACATATACCTATGTACAGTAGACCGTTGGGTGAGTGGCTGTAAAACTTTATTGACATGATGATTACATGCATATTTGCTAGGAATTGTAAATGACTCCCATGACGGTAGCTCTGGCACAGGAAGGTAAATGGCAGGTGGGATCCATAATGCAACCATACTTGTTCAAACATATTCAGAGCCACTAGGCCAAGAAGTATTAAGTTCACTACTTCAAATGAGTCTTTGAAAAGTGTGTATTTTTCCTGATAAAGTGTATTGTTTAGTGTACTGCAATCATTCACCTTTCAAGTTTTGTGAGTCTTCTTCTCCTTCCTCAGTTGGCTGTTCTGGTTAGCTTGCTGTGTGCAGCAGAGTCCAAACAGGTACTGTGGAAAAAAAAGAAAAACAGCCAAAAATGCTCAGTACATCTTTACATAAAGGGTTAAACAACAAAGGGTGTAAGGTTGGAGCGAAAAAGCAGAGGCATGGGCGAGTGAAAGAACAGAAGGAACACATTTCCCAGACCTGATCACCATGGCAACAGCTGTCAGGTAACTGTGGTTCCCTTGTCATCTAGCTGACACAAAATAAATTGAGGAAATTGTAAACAGGATGAGTGGTTGGGGGGGGGGGGGGGGGGGGGGAAGCAGATTCAGGGATGTATTCAATAAAAGTAGTCAGGCAGTTGACATGTATATCTTCAACCTTATTCATGCTGATTACTGTTCAATTATCTTCAACAGAATGAATCAGATTTTAAATGAAGTTGTGATGGAAAAATGCTTTTTCACCGTTATGAAAGAGCTCGCTCCACTTGTCATCGCAGACGATCTAGGGATTTATTACTGAGCTGAGTCTAGTCTGTCTCACAGCAGGACACACACACAAACGCGCACATTCATTTGGTTTTTATAAATAAAAATGACCGATAGGTTGCAACAAAAAGAAAAATCAGGGAATCGCTAAGATTCCATAAGGCTTCATCCTCTGGGAATCATAAGCATCTAACAACATGTTTTCAACAATCCATCAAAGAGTCATTGAAATATTTCATTTATTTTAGCCACCTTAATGCCATGCCAACATTCTGGCAGGAAATGATGTTTACTTTCCTCTGATAACACTTGTGGCTATTAATATGATTTAAGCTATTGAGGCTCTTTCACATCACTATGAAGCTCTTTGACATTCAGCTATAAGCACTCAGATTCGGGGCCCTCTCAATACAATCAGTCCTCTGAGCAGAGCAGCTGTGGGTTAAGTGCCTTGCTCAGGGGACCTCTGGGGTATTCACTGATGCAGTGGAGGGTGTTGCTGGCTCATTTCTGTTTCCAAGACCTCCCCAGTGTGTCTGGGTATCGAGGTCACAAGCGCTAACCTTTAGCTCGCAGTCTCTGTAAATGCCACAGTGTGAATGTCTGACTTATAGTTCTAATGACACTTGTGTTGGATCACCAATCAGTAGTTTAGTTTAACTGCTCGATGGGAAGTCAGTTACCTAGAGAAAAACAAAATCCTAGCTCTTCAACCCGACTGCAGATAGGCTCCGAGGCCGAGTCAAAAGCAAGTCCCAGGAATTATTTGAGTGCCTGTGTGTGTGTGTGTGTGTGTACACAAGTACTTTGAAATGTGCAGGATGCCATGCGTGCTCTGATGGACATTATAGCTGCATCACCGAGCACAGACATGTCCTGCAGATATGAATGTAGACACACACATATACACAAACATCAAATAGGTTAAATAAGCAAACAAACAGACACACTAATATGACAGGTGTAATGAGACTGTTAACACAACTGAGCAAGTGTTGCCTGTGGTTCAAGACAACACTTTGCTGCTATTTAAGTCAGAGATTTTAAATATAAAGTGGTCTACAATCTGACGTTGATCACCTACATAAAAAAACAAAACCAGAACACAAATGAAGAAAATATATCTCTTGTAAATTAAAATCTGCTTTGTACATCACATTTAAAGCCACTCAAAGTACATTACACTACACGCCAACAATAAACCAGTCAACACACACATTCATACACTGATGGCAGGGCTGCCATATGAGGTGGGGGTCTTTGAATTCTTCAAATGTATTATTATTCGAAAGATAAATATACAAATAGTTAGTATTCCGTATTATCACCCAGCTCAAGGTATCGTTTTGGATTTTGGGAATGTTATTTGTTCTACAATCCAAAGTCCCATCCTCTGAATGGTGAAATGGAATTTACGTAGGCCAACCAAATATCATAGCAACACATTTAATGGCTGTGGAGATATAACAATACAAAAAACAATGTAATTGATCCTCTCGTGACAATGAAAACTCAAAAACAAATGACAAAGTAATGCATCCACTATTTGTCAATATATTTCACTCTGAACAATGAGTGTCACCCTCTACAAAAAAATGTCTTCATCAGCTGGGGCCCATGAAGATCTGAATATACTTTTTTGGAATCTATCCAATTGTTGAGATAAATATATCAGTTTTATATGTATCTAAATATAAAAAAATGAAAACAGCAGATTGTTGACTCAAAGAAACTAACTGTAACTGTTCAGTTATTCCTGGACGCTACCACTGTTGTGAGGACAACACAATCCAGCAAATATGATCTGAAACATAAAAAGCACTTCTGAGAAAACTATATAGGAGTAGCTCTGCAGGTAATGGCCCTTAGTTCTTCAGATGATGCCCAACAGCTCCAGGATCAGCACTCTGAACAGCGCTCGTAACACATCTGCCTGAAGGAGAGTTCAACTGCATCGTTCTGTAATCAATAAAGACATATGATTGTTTGGACATGAAAGAGATTTGATGTGGATTGCAATGTATGGCAAACTATTCAGAAAGATGTATCTTTAACTCTGTGTTCTACTTCAGTGGCCTCCTTTTTTCCACTCTCTGTCAATCCGCCTTTTTTTCTTCCCTCTCTGGTATCTGCCCTCCAGCTGTTGGATCTGTCTCTTCACTCTCGTCTCACTGCTCACATCTCTCCGTACTCTCTAGTAAATATCTCCTGCTATTGTTACTTCAGAATAAAAGGCAGCATTTCTGGGGAGAAGAGATTATTTTGTTTTGAAACCTTCTACATTTCGACCTGTTACTCTGCAGGAATATGTTCGTGTTTTATTCATCTTGTATTAAAGTGGACCTATCATGCTATATTTGAATAATATATTGTAGGGCCATACCTATATAAAACATGTCTGTGAAGTTTTTCTTTCAAAATACCAAACAGATCATGCATTTTAGCCATGCCTCATTTCTCTCTATTTGCTCTTTCCAGCCCTGTTTTTGCAAGGGCTGATTCTGCTTTTGTGGCAGACTACAGCGCCACTTACAGGCCTGGCATATGTACTACAGCGTCTCCAGCGCTTTCGAGCGGCAATGGCCGTGGCCTTGGCCCAACCCCCCATTCCCCTGATCGGTGGAGAGTTGCCCATATAGGCGGAGCACCCCTTTTCTGACGTCAGAAAAATTCAAATCTGTATCAGCTCCGTTGCAGCCACACTTTTTGAGATTTGGGTTGTGTTTTCTGACACTTGGTGAGTTCCCTGACACACCGGCAGGGACGTGCACCGGTACGGGCTAATGTTGCCTGGGCAACGGCCCGTTTTCCCTTTTTGGCTGACCTGCCCCTCTGGAGAGAGCGAGAGTTTTCTTTTTTCTTTCTGTTGTGGTCGGATCAACATGATAAGCCCACAATTAGTATTGTAGTGTCTCGCTGCGGGAAACACACCAGCTTCATTTTTCTTCTACTACTTCTTCTTCTTCTCCTTACATACAATTGCCCGCGACATTTTTAATGAAGAACTCGTTTCAGTGTGAACTCATTCCACAGTATGACCACAAAAGTGTTTTAAACCACGTAGGCCTACGCTTTTATTATTTATGTTCTATATCACTAAGTGTGTGATTACACATGTTACGTATTAGGCCTATACATATATAATATTTATTATAGGCTACTGTAGGCCTATTGGTGCCAGTGCATTAAGACCACCTATATCTAATAATACACTGTGGCTGAACAGAAGTGATCAATATCTAGCGTAGAGCAGGACGTCACTGTGACCTTGCCTCGGAGTCCGGGACAGAATAGGAACAGCACCCAGTGCCAACCCGTAACGCTATTATGACCGCTCACCATACATATTTCAGGAAGGGGTAAAGAAATTGTGGGAAATCCATGAGTGTGAGGTAAGAGCTCTCCAACACAGTCTCTCAGAGCTGGAGGAGGTTGCCAAAAAACATGTTTAAACAATTTCTCTTTAAGGCTCTACTTGAAACAGCCAATAACAGAACAGAAAATGTGGTTAGTGTCCTTGTAGACATCCTTGATGGAAGAGTAGTGAGATAACTGTTTAAGAAGGAAGAAAAAGGGAGAGGTTTATAAAGTGTCTCCCTGCTTTTGCTCATGATCTCTCTTTCTTTTTCAATCCATCTATTCCAAACACACTATATTCATATTCACATACACACAGTCTTCCCTTCATTCCTCTGACAGCCCTGCACAGTGTTGCATAATCCCCAGCGTGGGGGTAGTGAGGATACGATGGAGGGGGGAGGTGAGCAGAGAGAATAACTCACGATGCAACATATATCCACTCAAAAACTCTTTTTCGCCACAAGGCCTGCATGTTAGACTCATAAACTGACCTGCAACTTCAAACCATGACTACATCTGTGTTTTTATTGCTTATTCTTTGGCATTTAGGCTTTTGGATGAACACATTTGCACTAATGAAGCTTGAGTTCTGCTAGAATTTTAAAGAGGTGCGACCTCGTTTGGTTAATGACAAACATCTAAGTAGGAGTGAAGATGATTTCCTGAATGGCGACGAGGCTACCATGGATCATGAATAAGAGAGGAGATGTCTGCTGTGAAACCACATTACCCTCACATGATTGCACCGAAGATTAGGAGTGTACTGCTTTTAATCTAAAAACCTCATAGGCAAGTGGTTTGTGGTTTGTGGTTTCAGGGTCAAAACAAGTGTGTAGGTTCCAGTTATATCTATGATGTTGGATAATCATAAATCTTTTAATTTGTACATAATGGTTGACATGAATGAATGGATAGAAGAATACGTCACATATATTAATTACTCAAAGAATTTGAATGTCAAACTTGGGCTTACACCACATATTTTGAACATGTTTCATGGGTTGGAGATACCCATGATGCTTTGGAAACTTCAACCAAAACACTTGGTATTTCGCATTGGGGGCTGTGCCTGCGTTGCATGTTCTTGTCATCTTCACGCATTGGGTCATCGCTTTACTTTTCAGATAAGCCAACAAAAAAAAAAAAAATGTAACCTAAAAAGGTGTTATTTTACCTTAAAAATTAAAAAGCTACAGAAGACCTCCTGCATAATTGAATAGAGAGACACTTTTTTAATTTACAAAGACACTTAGTTTAGTGATTCATATATCCCACACCGTAATCTAGTAACTGGGTGAGATAGCTTCTGATTATTGTAAATAATATTCTGATCTACTATGAGTGGATTATTTATTTGAAAAATACATAATAATGTGAAGCTAAAAAGTAGCCTCTTGACCATTAGCTCCATATATCACAGAAATGAAAACAATTATACTTTTCTGTATGGCTCAATACCAGCATCAAATAAACTCATCCTGTTTAAAAGTTTGTTCTTTAAAATAATACAAATCACAGTTTGCTTGATACAACTTTAAGGAGGTAACAGCCATTAAGCAGTTTGGCAGTCAGTAGGTAGGGTATCTCTTTGGTTCTTCTTTACTTCAGTGTTTTTTTAGCTCGGCTCTTCAGATCTGTTCAGCTACTCACCTGAGAAATGGTGTCTCTCTCTTTCTCCTTATCTTCCATAATGTTGATGTTTCATTCGGCCTGCAAACACACACACACACACATATGAGGAGGTGTCAGGATGACCTTGTAGAGGAAATCACTGGCCGTTCATCATGTTACCGCTCCAGCAGTGCGAGGAACAGGAGATTTGATCAGACCGTGAGATAAACTGAGTCCATTTTCCACTGCAGAGCCACACAGGGCTTAGCAGGGCAACGGCCACGCATAAACACTGAAGCAGTTACAGTACAGTATCTGTTACATTTCATCAAAATTCATTATGTTAGTGACGTTGCTATCCACTGCTACCAATTGATGTGACACAAATGCACCGCAAAAACTAATTTACATTTAGGAACGAGGAAAAGATAGCTATCCATTTTAAATAAATACATGGAAGGAACATAGTGTGAACACCCACTGCATGCTGAAATCAGTTGATTGACTGGTTGCAAAGCGGCTTGTGGATCACAGTATGTAAATATAGACTTAAACTTCTAATGTTATATGATGGATGAAGTCAATGGGTATTGAGAACTCGGCATAATATTTTTTCACGCATATTTTATAGTAATGGTTTAAGTCAGTGGTTCCCAACCTTTTTTCCCAAGAGCCCCCCCAAATCACTCCTGTTGGAAGTTGCGCCCCCCCTCCCCCGCACACACACACAAGGGGCACGCAACAGCGGTAATTCAAGTTTAAAAGTCTCAAAAAAGCTACAACTACTGTCACAAACTGGATGAATATGAAGTATTTTGTTAAAGGAGGATGAAAGCATAATTAAGGAGCACTATTGGAGTGACTTTGATGGTTATTGGACTCAGGATTAATTTATTTGGATTCCCGCTGTATGAAGAAATTAAAGGACGGCGCAAGGGGAAACAATTCACAAAAGGGATTAAACTGTTTAAACAGTGGCGAGCCGTGACTTTTATACCTAGGCCCTCGTTTTCCACAGACCTTATTTCGAGCTATTTTCCAAAATCCTATGGAGAAATGCCATTGCTTTCTGTCGAGGGAATCCCAAGCCCCCAGGAAGTGCGCCGGACTCAGATGAAAATATTCGTGCTGGCCAAACGGCGGTACTACACTTCCGTTTGGTTGCCAGGCCCGGAAACACTTTTTCCCATTGACTTACATGGGGAAAGAGTGGTCTGTAACTCGTTGGATAATTTTTTTTAAACTAAATAAACTACCCAGTATGAACACAGTATGTAATCTGTGACGTTTCACTCTCAAAAGTTGGGCCATTTTATCATCATGCTCTAATGCAATATGGTTGTCACTGTCACTACCCGATCTGCAGCTCTGCCCGATCTGCTGTGCGCATGTGCGAGATTGTCCGCCATATTTGACAACGCCGGACGGCAACCCAAGTAGGACAAAATGGACATCTAGACCATCTGAACCATTCGCAAGTTTTTACATGTGACAAAATATGCATTGCGCATTCGCGAGTTTTTACATTCGCGAGTTTTTACATGTGACAAACGGTGATTTGCAGAGTTTTTACATGTGACAAACAGTGATTTGCATTGCATCTGACAGAATGAAGACTTTTGCATCTGACAGAATGAAGATTTTTGCATCTGACAGAATGAAGACTTTTGTGTTTTATTACAGAATGAAGACTTTTGCATCTGACAGAATGAAGACTTTTGTGTGTTATTATTTGGGGTTAAGACAGAGCCTATCATACTGAATACATATTAGAGCAAATCTCTGTTATCAGTCCTTTTCTTCAGACTATTATTGCTAAATTTGAAAGAGTCCTTACCAGCTTTGGAATTGTGTATATATATATATACACAATTCCATATATAGCACCTTCTGTCATATCGTCACCCTTTGCAGTGATTGACTTGAACACTGAGAATGTTTTTATGAACTTCAGACATTTTCATATACAAATGTGATCATACACCAACACACATTTTAGAGATATACATTTTTCACACACAACCATTTACTAAATTAAACCATATCCCATCATAATACGAGCAAATAAGAAGGCACAGCAATACATATATTGTTTGTGGGTGGGGGGGGGGGGGGGTGTTAAGATCCAGGTCCAATGGGGGCAGAGGGGAGAGGTGGGAGAGTTCAGCATCCTACAGGAAATGTCATTTGCATGTAATATTATTTATTCATATGGAATTATATAACTGGAGTTTGTTATCCTTTAATTTTGCTTGATTAATTAAAAAAACACAAACACAAACATAAAAAAGGGGTCATTCAGGAATACAATTATTATATTATAAATAATAATAAAATACTAAATTATATTATAATATTGAATTAAATATGTTTTTGTATAGTATTATTTCATTTAGAAAGGCAATACAAATACAATAGAATAAAAATAAAATACAAAACTTGGGACAGAGCTAAGTAACTGATCAGTTAGTCACAACACAAAATAACAGGAGAATGAGAATTAATTACCTTTTACTGTAAAGTTCGATGACGCACGGCGCATTTGATCTCGCTCATTTTTAGAGAGGTCTGTGTGAAATTCACCTTCAGACATGTATTCTCTCAAATTGTTGAAAAACACTAAAGTCTTCATTCTGTCAGATGCAATGCAAATCACCGTTTGTCACATGTAAAAACTCTGCAAATCACCGTTTGTCACATGTAGAAACTCGCGAATGCGCAATACATATTTTGTCACATGTAAAAACTTGCGAATGGTTCAGACGGTCTATATGTCAATTTTGTCCTACTTGGGTTGCCGTCCGGCGTTGTCCAATATGGCGGACCATCTCGCACATGCGCACAGCAGATCGGGCAGAGCTGCAGATCGGGTAGTGACAATTGTCTAGCTGCGGTGTCAGTACCAGATATGTTCGGGCTACCAGATATGTTCGGGTGTATTTCCGTCGCATCCGTCATCCGTCATATTCGTCATATTTTACGGCAACTCAAGAGGGCCATCACGGTCAAATTCCGAACATTTAAACATAGCCGACACTTCATTCTGTCAGTACCAGATATGTTCGGGCTACCAGATATGTTCGGGTGTATTTCCGTCGCATCCGTCATCCGTCATATTCGTCATATTTTACGGCAACTCAAGAGGGCCATCACGGTCAAATTCCGAACATTTAAACATAGCCGACACTTCATTCTTTACTTTGTCCGTTATAATATGTAGAAGATTATACTTTTTCTCCGTCATGTTGTTTCCTGAGCAACAACTTCAAACAGGCATAGCCTACACTTCATTCTTTACTTTGTCCGTTATTATATGTAGAAGATATTAATTTTTTTCCCGTCATGTTTTTTCCATAGCAACAACTTCAAACAATAACAACTAACCGCTAGCCGCAAAGCTAGCTTCACAGCCACTGCTCCGTTTTCGGAGACTTTGCACACGTTTTTCACAAACATTTTCACACGCCAGGAGTACTTCCACTAGCTTCGTCTTGATCTGTAGATGTGATTTGATGTGTCGTGTGTCCCCCAACTCCTCTCCAAAGTTCAGATATTTAATAAAATACTCAGGGGAGTTTCCTGAATTTTCATGCCCAAAGCCAAGCACTAGGCCCTGGGTAAATTTAAGAGGCTGATCTCGGGCACTTTTGTCCACTTTCCCTGGTGGTCGAAACTCAAGCCAGACATCCCTGGAATCGTCTCAGAGAGTAGATGATCAGTGGGGCCTTGTTTTTACTGAATGATGTGTTTTTTTATGATGAATTCAAATATGAGCTTATTTTTTAGGATTTTCGGAGACTTTGCACACGTTTTCACAAACATTTTCACGCTAGGAGTATGGGAGTACTTCCATTCGCTTCGCCTTGATCTGTAGATGTGATTTGATGTGTCGTGTATCTCCCAACTCCTCTCCAAAGTTCAGATACTATATAAAAATACTAAAAGGTAAATAAAACATTAAACATAATGACAAAATAACAACCTGAAATATATGTATTCTATCTACACATTTCGTAATTATCTAATCTAGTGGCCTTATAACAGTGTTGGCTAAAGTAACGTAAAGTAATTGTAAATAATTAGAAACATTATTTATGTGCACAAGTACATGGGACCCCACCATAGCACCCCACACATAACAAAATGTCCCGAGTTCCTCCGGCTGCAGTTCCGCAGACGGCCGGTGTGTGGCAGCAGAGCGCTGGGAGCAGAGGGAGGTGAGTATATGACGGATATGACGGAAGACGGATGCGACGGAAATACACCCGAACATATCTGGTAGCCCGAACATATCTGGTACTGACAGCGGCCGCGGCCAGTACACGATGGTACACGACACGCCCACCTGACACTACGGTGGCTGAGAGGCATGGCAGATGAAAAGCGAATTGACGACAACTACGCCGCCTACGGTGGAGACCGTACATGGCATGTTATTGTAGCATTTTAAGCAACTAAATTAATAACCTATCCGTTTTAAGCAACTATTGGGCAAATAAATTAATAACCTATCCGTTTTAAGCAACTATTAGGCAAATAAATTAATAACCTATCCATTTGAGAACCCCTTGGAACCCCTTATCCCATTTTGATGGTTGACATATCATTTGAACAGTGAAAGCCAGAATATTGTAAAAATGCTTACCAATGATGTATTAATAATGGGATATATATAGCGCCTTTCATGAGACCCAAGGTCCCTTTAAAAAGAAGAACAGGAGTAGAAACAAACATAACAAAAGGCAGTCAGACAAAACAACAAATAGATTTGGGGCCAAAGGCCTTGGCAGACAGATGGGACTTGAGGGCCCTTTTGAAGGCATCAAGCATGGGGATGTTGCAGATCTCCGCAGGGAGAGCGTTCCAGAGAGTGGGGGCTGCCATACTGAAGGCTCTGTCCCCGAAGGATCGCAGGTTGGTGCGGGGGGCCAGAGTCTGAAGACCGCAGGTTCCGGGGTAGAGCATGTGGGAATTGTATTGATTGAGCCAGTGTTTCATCGTGTACTTTCAACTGCAGTATATGGTCAGGCAAGTTCAGCATTCACTGTGATGTATATAAAATATGACACTGATACCATTTTCCTCAATGAACATTTATTGAACAGAACATCAAATGGAAAATCAGAGCTGGTCAACTTAAAAAAATATTGAATAAATAATAAACTCCTCGGAATCTTTCACAAGTCCTTCAGCCTTTGGTGCGCTTCCTCACTCATGTTCTTGGCGAGGTCATGAGAACAAAGTTCCATCTTACTGATAAGACTAGATGGTATAAAGAAGTCATATGTAATATTATAAAATCACATGCATCAGGGGTTGTACACTTTAATGTGTCCATTCACTAACCGACTCTTTAGGAAGGAAGCTGTAAGGCCTCTTGTTATAGGAGTGGTCCTCATCAGTGTCCAGGGGCATCTGTAGACAGTCAACCATTATTTTGACAGTGCTTTACATGCACGGTTTAACTCCTCCAAAAATGATCCAGGCTCGATTCAGAATGACACAGTACCACACAAAACAAATGTTGCATGTACCATAAGTTCTATGTAGTATGTGTTTTAGGAGTAGTAACCCATTCTGAAACAGGCACACAGGGTCATAGATACGTTGAGCGATACACTGACCATGGTGCTGCTTGCATGCGTCCTTTTACGACTGATCCTGAATGTACGTGGGACATTGTCGCTAAGGGTCGCCCTGCCTTCCTCACTATAGTGAGCAAACCTCTTTCCATACCTGCAATTAAGACACATTTTCTTCACCAGAAGGTTGCATTTTAGAGCCAGGTGTTCCCCCCAAATCTTCTTGATAATACAATTACAAATTCAAATGTTTTTGTAGCACTGCAGCATACCCTTCCAGTCCAAAGTTTTCCACCAGGATAACACACCACCAAAACATGACATGTCTCAGGAGAGACATGTCATGCTAAAGAAAGAGCATCAAAGAAAGAGCATGTCATGCTAAAGAAAGAGCATCAATTTTCATTAAGTTTGTTATAGCATTTTAATGTGACTTCTTTCCTTAATACTTACAATGCTGAAGTCAAAGCTGGCCTCCATGGCAAAATACCAGGCATACTGTAATGAGAATTTTATTAGGACATGCAAGACATAATGTACACGTGACAGCTGGGTGTGACCAGGTCCTTTCACAAAATGGACACTGGAAGGTGTCTGAGTCCAATTTGTTGAGCTCTGGGCGTGCTCCATCACGGAGTGTTGTGTTGTTTGTCTATAGGTGAATACAATAGAATACAATTTAAGTGACTTTAATATTGGAAATAGTTAACTCCTTAAACAAGCAGCAATGGACTGGCCTGTATAATCCTATGGGACAAAGCTGGTCATACTTACTCACTTTCAGAAGGTAACCCTTTAATGCACAAAACAACCTCTAGATTTCACTGTGGTTCGAACAGAAAGCCCTTCAGCTAGTTTAAATGTCAGGCCTACAGCATAAACCCCATCTAAAAACAGAGGCTCTATCCTAATTACCTGATTGCATCCACCTGGGTTAATTGGCTCTACCCAATAACTACCATTTAACTTTAAACCACACTTAAAATAACAATTATACATATTTACATGTCTACAGTATAAGAGCTAATACATGTTTTAAATAAAAAACATTCAAATGTGAAAGACACCTTCAATTAATATTTAAAACTTACATAAAATCAGATTCTTGTAAAAATTAGAGTACATGCATGTTCAGTTAGCATATATGCTAAGTTAACTGAACGTCGAGCATGTCAAGCTAAGATATATATATATATATATATATATAATATATATATATATAGCAAAATAAACACAATTACACTGCGCTAAACAGCCACATCGACAAACAAACGAGAACCTAAATAGTATGTAATTATATCTAAAACCACAATACGTTAAGTACCTGTACTCGGTGCGCCATGTTGTTTGTTGTCTGTAAACCTCACGTGTTGGGCGTACTCTCTTCTGACCATATTTGGAAGTACAACTTTTCGCGGCCGCAGCTAGACCCTTCTCAGCCACCGTAGTGTCGTGTCAGGTGGGCGTGTCGTGTACCATCGTGTACCATCGTGTACTGGCCGCGGCCGCAGCTAGACCCTTCTCCGCTAATGAGCAGCTCTCATAGGAATGAATGAGGCCCCGCCTCCCACGCTGTATCCAGTTCTTATTATACATCCATGGGGAATCCGAGCGAAGCTTACTTCCGGGTTATAGGACGCGTCACTGCACCACTTGCATAGACCTCACAGCGGGCGGAACTTGTCATAAAGTCCGCGAAAATAAAGCCCGCCCATTTAGAGGGA
This sequence comes from Gymnodraco acuticeps, assembly GCF_902827175.1. Lineage (NCBI taxonomy): Eukaryota > Metazoa > Chordata > Actinopteri > Perciformes > Bathydraconidae > Gymnodraco > Gymnodraco acuticeps. Next base: position 1,555,661 of record NW_022992032.1, read on the forward strand.
AGATATGATTGGTCAATTGTACTGTCATTTGACATTACTCTCTCATTGAGTTACTATAGCGGGCCCTCTGTGAATGTAGAGAGGGACCAACAAGCTCTCCCGTCTTCACATAACTCGCAGAGACGGCATTTAACCCTTCACATTCCAACAGAAACTGAACAGGCAGATTCGAAGGATTTATTTCTTTGGAAATATTATTTTAAATACAATTAAATCAAGTTATTTTGGTAAAACTAATGAAAAATGTAACAACAAAAAAATATTAAAAAAAACATTTGAAAACATAAAAAAAAAACATTTTTTTTTAATGTTTTCAAATATTATTTTTTAGAATATTTTAGGCCTAGAGGGCCCTGACGGCTCGCCACTGTGTTTAAAACACATGCTCAAAGTAAGCCGGATTTTGCCGATGTGTTTATGTGGATTCGAAAGTCGTAAACAATCTACAAAATGGAGGAGACCGATCTGATTGGAGCAACTGTGACAAATAATCCAACTGAAACCGGCATGGACAATGACTATGTTTTAAAAATGCGCTTATCCAGACAAGCCTGGTTTGGACACTTTACGGGCAGAAGAAACATTTATATTAAAGAAAGAATGATACATTTCTGTCTTTTTATGCCTTTAATACTAACTTGAATTTTTATTAAAATTAATTAGTCAATTCTTTTATATATTTTATTGTAATGTAGAGAAGAGGCTTTTAGTGACAATCATGAATTGCCTTACAATTATATGTAAAAAAAAAAAAAAGTCTAAATATGATATTTGGCCTCAAATCATCTGAGGCCTGGCGCCCCCCAGGTTGGGAACCACTGGTTTAAGTGGTGGTGTTCTATGGGAGCATTACAGATTTATAAAGCTCCTGCAGTCAGTGTTTTATCACCCTTTGTAAAGGTTTTACATATGACTGAGCCACAAACGGCATGCCATTTACTATTGAGTGTCAGTGAGCTTTTATGGAGCTGTGCTTTCACAAAAAGTATAATCTCCTGGAATTGTATATGTAGAATTGTGTTTTTAATATCAACTAGTGTGAAAGCTATGCACCATTTGTGTTTCTTTTTCAGTGAAAATCCCTTTAACGTAATGATCCTTTACTGGTCAGATATCAGTTGAATTTTAAATGGGGGAGACAAAAAAATGTCTAACAAGACAATAACTTTTTGTAAATGTTCTGAATTATGTTAGATTACATTGTCTCATTAAATATAAGTGCACATTTGTATTAATTTCTGGAGCAGAAATCTGAACATTTCATAAAGTCAGGTTCTAAACAAAATTCTTGTTTCATTTTGTCGACAAATTAGAGTTGAATGTTTTCTTTAAAGAGGTCACTCAATAAATCATAAAATACCTTTCGACAACCATAATAAAATCCATATTGAATCATACTTTTAGGAAGAATATCCTATTAGGCTACAAACAAACCCCGCAGCAAAACCTTCAGAAAATTATACGGATGATAGCAACTGGAAAGTTTGGAGTATTTAAGTGGAGATTTACGTTTTAGAAAGTTTTGGAAAATGGCCTTTACATTTTAAAATGTAATACATATAGATGCGCAAAGGGTCACCACCTCCAGTTGATTACCCACATTAATGGGTTTTTGTGGAATGTTATGTTTACAGGTGCAAATGAGACAATATTTCAAGCCAACTGTTGGTGGATTCACGAGAAATCTGAGGTTACTAAAACTAACTAGCCCTTTTGTGCGTTAAATGTCTGAGACGGAGCAGTTGATGGGCTTAAAGAGCCAGTTTACCTTTTCAGTAGCAAGTGTGTGTTGCAGCTGTGCAGGCAGAGACCAGAGGGACAAGCCTCGTTCGGCCTCGTTTTACAACTGCTCACTCTGATGGGGTTTCTGGACCTCCCCTCCTGAGTAATGAGGGGAAGCAGTACAGGGACACGTTATGTAATGTCTGCACATTTATCTTTTGTGACACATTCTTTAAATACACACACAGAGGACACAGTAACAATACAATGTAATCCAGTGCAACAACATAAGAACATTCTGATAACAGCAGGACGTGCTGTACATGTTGTATCGTTTTTTGTTGAATGGGCTGACCACGGGTAAGCGGGAGAAGATGGATGGATGGTTGAATGGGTCTGGATTGGGGACAGAAAGCGAGATAAGCAAACTGTGTGTTGATGCTAATGCTGAAACTCATTTACAAAATGAGCATGAGCGCTCTGACCCGCTGAAAAGCTACTGTAATCAGCCTGGAATGAACTCAACTGTGAATCACAAACAGTGATGACATGTTTCTCACCTCCAACAACGACAACTTCTTCACACTTCAGTTCCTTCATTTTAAACATGTAGCTATAGTCTATTACCTGTCATCCCTTAGTTTTTAGTGTATGAATTAAAATGTATTAACAACAAAAATATATAATATGTTCTTTTACAATGAAATGTGGAACATTTTAGATTTAATGTATAAATATGGACTGGATCCTATAATATTTTTGCAATAAAGTTATTATTACTTTGCCTTTTTATTTTCCTCTCTATAATCTTTCATGGCTGCCAATACTTACATGAAATGTTTTATTACATTAGCATTTTGTGTTTGCAGTGTTCCGTTTATGCAAAGCTTCCAGTAAACCCTGCGCATGTTTCGTCAAGGGGGTGAATGTTTTCTAATCCTGCTCATGTGTTGGCAAGTTGGTAAAGATCCTTCTTAATTGTGTTTTGGTACATTTGTGTTTTATTATTTACATCGTTTTTTAAAGTGCAGCGCGTTTCTCCAAATGAAAGTGTTGAGAGCCTTTGTAACATATTTGCATGGGACGGCCACCATATCAATCTTACGAGGAACAGTGCAAGTCTCGTTAAAAATGTCTTACTTTTCATTATATGGATCGGTAGCTAAATCAAATATATGCTAATGTTCAGTTTCCTCTGTCTTTGCCTGTCTGCCTCAATTTTTCAATCCGAATATCTTTCTCCATCCCATTCTTCAGCACCTATTACTCACTCTCTGCTGCTGTCTCTGCACATCTTTTACTCCAGCGACCACCCTGTCATCCTGTCATCCCATCCATCCATTACAGGGACAGCTGTGGATACAGTCCGATGGGCGCTTCATTTTAACACCATTTCCTGCACAGTACCGTCTAAAATGGTTCCCCTTCGTGGAAGCTGCCGGCTGATATAACTTTTGCTTTGACAGGAAAGTTAATGAGGAAAAGGGAATGATTTAATACTTCAGAGTCTGTGTTTTAGAAACATTGTCTCTCCTGCTGATGTTCAACTTGATATGTGTCAGATAGCACTGACATTTAAATATTCTACATTAATCAGTAGAAATTAAGCTGTACAGATGAAACAAACATTTACATGTCTTTCATATAAAAGGAATGATCTGTATAGATTAGATAATATCTCATAACTGGATCGTCTTGCTTCTCATCCCCACGCTCCTCATGCGTCCTTGTCATCTTATCTCAGCCTTCTCCTCACTGCATCTATGAATGAATCTGAGAGGAAGACAATGAGCAAAGGGAACACGAGAGATAGGAGAGAAGGGGAGATGGCAAGTTTAATTTTTAGACCCAACACGGTATTTCCCCCTTTTTGGACGCGGCTTCTATACATAAACGTCCCTCTCTGTCTCAACCCCCCTCCTCCCCCGCAATCACTATTCGAGTGACGACAAGAAACAGGGAAGGAGGCCAGGGAGGATGTTGCTTAGCAACCATACCCTGACTTGGCAGGACATGTGATCGGGGAATGACTAGCGAGGAATGTGGTAATAACACACACAGGCACGCACGCACGCACGCACGCACGCACGCACGCACGCACGCACACACACACACACACACACACACACACACACACACACACACACACACACACACACACACACACACACACACACAGCAAAGATGTGCAGCACAGTTTTCAACAGATTAGTTCAAAATATATTTCTATCTTCTTGGTTGAACACCTCTCCAGTTTTTAGCTGTACCTTATTCTTGCGAGATATTTATTTGCAAGTAACACAAAAAGTGAGTAAGTTCAATTTGGTAATCATAAATGTTTGTAGTAAACATAAAACAGTTTGTTGTTAACTAAGCAGGTGTGAGCCTTGGGTAACTCTACTCTTAAAGTTTTATTGTGAACACAAAATTGAAAATGTGATAATAACGATGGGTTTGAAATACAGTCATAGTGCTGTACATTAATATGCCACTTTTTCCCACCTAGTGTGTAATTCTGATTGATCATTAGTGTTGATATTGATGACGGGAGTCTGTGGCACAGTGGATAGTACGTTGAAGTTCAGATCAGGGGAGCACAGGTTCAAACCCCACAGCAGTCAGCATGTCGTTGTGTACCTGGGCAAGACACTTCACCCCAAATTGCTCCTGTGGGGATTGTCCACAGTATTGAGTATGTAAGTCGCTTTGGATAAAAGCGTCTAACAAGTAACATGTTATGTCATTTTCAATCTTTAATCATATTTAATAATATATGACAGCCAGTTGGACTCCAGACAAAGATTAATGTGGATGAAAGAGTTTTGGTTGGGGGATATATATATTCTATTGAGATTATTTAGACTGATATTGTAATTGTGATATGATTTGTGATATTAGCGGATATTATCATTTGTATTATTTTTATTGAAAAACATATTTCTTGCGTAGATGAAGGCCTCTGCATGAAACCTTGCAGATTGCAAATACCTCTTGAATAGATTTTAGTCTGGCATTGATCTTTTACTTAAGATTGAAAGACATAAATGTTTATGGTGGATACATGTTTTCTCTGGGAAACATGTATGCAATATTTAGTTTAAAATGGTTTGACACATTTTTTTCTTTGCACCAATTACATTATTAACCCTGAATTAGATGTCCGCCTTTTAGCATTTTTGTTTATCGAAATAAATGTTCTGATCTCTCCGTCCAGGCCAAAGCTTGACCACTTTTTTATGTTTTGTGTGCGATATACCTCAAATCCGGAGTAATAAACACTCAAACAAACTCACATACACATGCTGGTTAGTCTATCAGAGGCATTTTTCCACGTGTCCACAGAACAAGGGATCGAACCATATCAATTGCAGGATGACTGCTTTGTCTCCCTATGTAGATGTGAATGACTCATCTCAAAAACACAAGTATTCTTAGTTTGAGGTGATTTTTTTTACTAATGAAAGCATAGTTATATTGTATTCCATTTCTGCCAATCATCTATCCCCTTAAATCCTACACAATGCTCCCCTGCCTCTGCCATTGGATGAAGCGCAGACACAGACAAGGCTCTGATTGGACGCCAGGAATCAGCCTGTTGCTGGGGTGTTTCCATGGAGGTCACTATCACCATTTTCCCCTCGCCTCAGAGTGACAGGAAGGGAGAGATGGATGGAAAGAAGAGACAAATGATGACAACGACTGGAGAGAAAGATTAGATCAGGGATTGAGGGCTTCATATAAGTGATGGGAGTCTGTGTGTGTCAGAATGTGGACAGTGGAGCAGTAAGGGGATGTTGGGGATAGAGCAGAGGAGGGGGAAACTGAGCGATTATATGGTGAGGAATATTTGGGATTGCTGCAGTTAAGATGGCGCACTTTTCTCAGACGATGTCTCATCCAGCATCCTAATTATCCTCTTGCTGAATTTGTACACAGGCATGCTCACACATTCTAATTAAATGTTTCTTAATCCTGGAAATCAGAGTGCTCAGATGTGTGCAGCAGAGCACTTCGGAAGAGTTATTAGGATTCAAAGGCTATATAGAAGTGTCCTATGTCCAATTACTTCTGCTCTGCAAGAAACATAACAGATACATATTTTCCCCAAGACATGACTTCATCTCTTCTACTCACACATAAATCAGATGAATATTTACTAATATGACACGATGGAGGAGCCAAACCCACGCATCGATTTGCCAGAACATAAAACTGTCTCAATATAGGAAAAACATGTGCCCTCAGAGTCTCTTTCAGTATGAAATGAGGGAAGTTTGTGCTTAAAAAGTGAGAAATCTTGAAGAATTATCATATTCAACTTTTTAGTTTGCAAGTCATCATGTATATTTCTCCTTTATGAGCTTACATCAGAGATTTGTACTGTGTCTGGGCTCATTGAGTAATTGTATTGAAGCATTTTAGAAAGACTGCAGTGATTCATCCAAACCCACACTGCAGCACAGTCTGAGGAAAGCAACAGCTGTTTTGGCAGCACGGAGAAATCTGAAAGGTAAAAAAGAGGGAGGGATAGGGAGGGACATTTGGATAACTAGATGAGCAGAAGGCAGAAGGCATTGATGGATGGAAAACTACAGAAAGGTGAGAGACACTGAGGGTGTGACAGAGAGGAGGAAGAGTCCATATCAGCAGGAACCTGATTTAGGGTCTGTTATAGAGACACCTTCAGTCCTACTTAAGCACGCACGCACGCACGCACGCACGCACGCACGCACGCACGCACGCACGCACGCACGCACGCACGCACGCACGCACGCAACGCACGCACGCACGCACGCACGCACGCACACACACACACACACAACACACACCACACACACACACACCACACACACACACACACACACACACACACACACACACACACACACACACACCATGTATACATCACTTCAGGGGACATTACATTGACTTACATGTACATGCATTTCCTGGAGACTTATCCTAACCTTAACCATAACCAACACATGCCTAATCCTAACCCTTACCCTTAACCTTACTCTAACCCTAAACCTAACTCTACTTTGTTGTTTTTGTCTAAAAATAACAACGGCTGTACACAGCTGTGTTATCTGAGCTGTTCAAAAGCCTAATTTTCATGTCCGTCCCAGAGGATGCATGTGATCCTATATGTGAGCACCTAATTTCTGTCTGAAACAAATATAGTAAAAATGTCTTCAAATAATCGTCAATACAATTATTCTTGATACAGTGGCTTCAATTCAAATCTTTATCAATATGAAGTGCATTTTTCAAGACCCTCTGAGAGAGACTTAAAATCGATCTACAGTTTTCCTCAATGAGCATGAGAGCATGAATTCCCAAATGTGCCTTTAGCTTGCAACAATGTGGGATAAATGTGTTGCATAAGGTCTTACATCACAAGGTGCCGCCATCACTTTGCTGCTCTACAGAAAGATGTCTGGCTGCAGGAACAGACTCACTGAGAAGACATCACCTGTGTGAAGGAAACACACACAGTGGGCGGCTGTCTTTCTCTGTGTGACACTCCTCTGTCTCTTAAGTTGATACGCCGTCTTTTTCAGGCTGATATGCAGCATGCACTCTGAAGCTAACTGCTCTCTCTGCTGGACGAATGTTGGAAAAACATCTTGAACATCTGGTCAGTTTTTTAAAATCTTCTAACAAATATGTGCATACTCATGTTAGCAATTTAGACACACTAACAAATACAACAATTGCTATTGAGGTACAAAAAACAAACATATTTGGATATAAATAAACACACACAAGGACTAGTGAGAAGAAAAAAAAATGAAATGAATCATAACTTTATTTGAAAAAGGAATACAAGAAGAAGAGGCTGAGATGAAAAGTGAGAGGAAGAAAGGAAGTACAATAAATAGATGAAGGGTAGCCAGATTGCATAGTTGTTCAGCAAAAAGACCAGAATAGGCTAGCCTTGCTCTGTACACAAACCTCCTTATAAAGAAATGATTTCTACACTTTTGTTCTTGTTTCGATCAAACAACCAAACAGGATTGTACCTATTCATTTGTGAGCTCGAGTTGCATATTTTTTAGAAGGGTGAACACCCCAACAAAAGAATCCTGATCACAAGACAGTATGAATAGTTCAGCAATGTATTGACTTTAAGGTGGTGCAGTGTGAATTTAGCTTCACCTTACCAACTGCCGGCTGCAGTTAATATGGATCGGACAGATATGTGATTGGTAAGCATCTTCAGCAAACAAGCCTATTAGTGTTAACACTCGTTACCATGATGAAACACAGCACATTACCATGACAACACACATCGTCACATTTACCATGACAACACTAAGGGCCTTGTGCCATGCCAACACACCCGTTACTATGACAACATACAGCGCTACAATACCATGCCTACACACCCATAACCATGACAACACCCAGCACACACCATTACCATGACAACACACAGCACAGCCTGTTACCTTACAACACACCACGTTACCATGAGAACACACAGCGACACGTTAGCATGACAACACACCACGTTAACGTGACAACACACAGCGGCACGTTACCATGACAACAAACAGCGCCACGTTACACTACCAACACACCTGTTACTATGACAACACACAGCATACCCTGTTACCATGACAACACACCATGTTACCATTACAACACACTGCACACCCCGTTACCATGACAACACATAGCGTCACGTCATCATGACAATACACACGTTACCATCACAACACACAGCGTCACTGTTTTAAAAAGCTCTCAGAACAATAAGCAAACCATTTTTTTGTCAAACTATAAAGATAGACCATACATTTTTGGCTAACGCAGCAATATGTTAATGCAAAGACATATACAGAAAATGTATATAATAAAGAGTGTGTCTCATACTAAGTGCTGTTGTGAAACTTGATCTAAATTACTTTTTTATAATTTGATTATTACATTCAAGGCTGGATTAACCAATATTAATGCTCCTCTAACCCTGACATAGATTGTGAGTTATTCACAACCTCTTACCCAAGAGAGTGATTCAAGCAACTGTTTCAGGCAGAAAATGTAATTCATGAAATCTACAATCATTTTCCTTCTTATTTCAATACAACTTACTGATTGGTTCACAGCTGAGCAACTGCTCAAGGAAGCAGACAGAATGTGAATTACTGTCTTCATGTTAATGACTCAAACTTTGAGCTATGAGGAAGAAGAAGCAGAGAGAGCAATTAACCCGGGGAAATTAGCAAATGTGGCGGCATCAAGAGACTGTACTGGTTCTTAGATGGCACAAATGACTGCGCAGTAAAACCTCGGAGATGAGAGAGCCGTCAGAAAACCCCCAACTTCAAAGCCTGTGTGTCATTGCGCGTATGAAGGCCTGCTGTTGTTTGATCTGTGGAAACTAATACACACCAGCCAGAAAATTTATTTATGGAGGGTATTACTGCTAAATGTTTGAGGGATTATGATATGATAATCACATTTCAGTTATTTCATTTGATTGTTGCTGCATCTTCAGGAAATACATGTAGAATTCATTAGAGCATCATTTATATGGGTTCATTTGCTGGTGAATCTGAGGAAAACTCATTTGAACACACACATCCTCACATTGTGCCTCATCACGCAAACTCTCAGTACTTATTTAGCTTGCAGTGAAATACTTTCAACAGTAGATATTTGATGATCCATACTTAACACCCGCGACAGAGACTGTATTGTTTCCAGCTGTTTTATAATGACCTCTTGAAGACTTGGAATGTAGCAGCAACAAGTACAATTACAAAAAAGTTTTTTTTGGTAATTTAACGGATGTTTATATTTCTGTATGCATGCTGAACCCTGGAAGTTGTATTCCCAAAACTTTACAGGTGTGTCTTTGAGATCAAATCTAATTCAGAGTTCAAAGATGGGTGTTTTACCATTGTGGCTCCAGAAAACAGGGGGTTGGGAAGTAAGACAGGGGCCGTTTGGACCCCCTACTTTATGCCAGTGTCCTGATTTAGAATCTCAGTTGGTGGGATCTCATTGCAAAATGGTCAATAGTTTGGAGTTTTCATTTATGGGGAAAATGTGTGTTTGTACCTGTGGGGGAAACTTCTGAAGCAATTGGAAACAGGACTCGGAGAGACACGAGGAGAGCTGGAGCTTTGATGGCAAACACTGACGGTTTATTTGGAGCTTCGGCCGGAGAATTCACAAGACATGTCACGGTCTGACCACACGGTTGAGATGCCACAATCAATTCTGTAGAACCCTCCTGTAGCTCCAGTTTAGTTCAGAGTGTAATAATCAACATTCTTCAATAGATAGATTAAACAGCTGAGGACACTGATTCACATTTGTTGTCGCTTATGGCTCGGGTCATCTACACCCCGAGAAGGATGTGTTCCAAGTGTCCCACAACAATAACTATCTCTGACAGAGAGTTGCCCGGTCATAAACTGGTAACAACAACAAAATGCTTAGGCAGCCCCTCCTTAAGGGAGATAGCGGCTGCCCAAGGTTGGTCATCTGCGTCAGAGGGCAAAAGGTAAACATGTATACAGAATTATTCCCTGACAGTACCCAATTCCATGGCAAACATTGCAATATTTTTGAACTACAAATGTAAATGTTCTGGTTACACTCAAGGACAATTCTGAGGATCTTGAAAGAAAGTTGCTTACATAGTTTAGTCTGGCCAAAAAGTATTCTGACTGACCAAAAGGCAGACCAACGTTGCTAAAACTCACTTTCTATTATGACACAGCACTTATACAAGATCCTTGATCCTAGTCCTGAAGGAAGAAGATACATTCACAAATGATCCTTTATATAAGTCTCCAAAACAGATGGAGCACCGTACATTACATTGGAACCATAGCAAGCAAGACAACCATCATATCAATTGGGAAACTTAAACCTAAAAATGTGCTTTTGTGTATGTGTTTTAGAGATGCATATTGTTCTACACATCTGTTCATCTTTATCAACCGCATCATCATTTTGTATCTAGAAATACACTATTCAGCCACACTGTGGTCCTTACAGCAATTTCTTGGACTTGAGTGATAAAATATAGAAACATCAGAACTTCTTCACAAAAGCAAATTAACCAAAAACAATCTGTAGCCAGACTTTCAACTGAAAAACGCTCTAATGTAGCTTGGATTACATTTCCAGGTTTATGCACAAAGAGTTTTTGATCATTTATAGTTGTAACTTGTGACTTTTAAAGCATGATCACTGTATATTATTTCTGCCAACGGCTTTAATCCTATTTTTTATTTCCCCGGAATGATTTATGATGACTGTATTCTTTAATCTCTGTGTTTGTTTTCTTTATTGCTCCCACTGTTAGTACATAATCACCCTTTAAACAAATTTGAATCGACAGCATAATTACATGATGTGAAACCCCTGGGTGGCGGCTGCTGTTACTGCACTTCTTAAACTTTGACACAGGGTGGCAGTGTAACCACAGATGGCTGCTGATAGCATTGACTGGCAATTACACACACACAGACTCACGTTAGAACATATACGGTCGATAATGTTGTGTGGAGGTCCATTATAGTCCCTGACAGTGCGTCACCCTTGTCCTCTTTTCTTTACAGAAATTGCTCCTGCAGAAGAGAAAGAGCTTATCAAAGCTGTGTGTGTCCTTGTGGGTGTGTGTGGGTGTTTGTGGGTGTGTGTATGTGCCTGGAATGGTTTTCACATTGTGAATAAGTGTGCTTTATGTGCATGTGTGACTACTGTTTGTGTAGGTAAGTGTAGTAGTGTGTGTGTGTATGTTAAAGTGTACTTGTGTGTGAGAAAATGCTTTTAAGTGTGTGAGTGTGTGAACAAGTGTATTGTAGGGGGAGTGTGAAAATGAACGTGTGCTTATCAAAGCTGTGTGTGTCTGTAATTTGAGTTTCTGTGTCATTTTCACAGTTGTTCACGAGACAGACAGAACTAATCTACCTGGATTTGTCAGAGTACAGCAGCATCCCATTCTGTGGTTATATTGCACACACACACACACACACACACACACACACACACACACACACACACACACACACACACACACACACACACACACACACACACACACACACACACACACACACACACACCACACACACACACACCACACACACACACACACACACACACACAATTACCTTTTTTCTAGACTAAACACAGGTATGATCCTAATTAAAAAAAAAATGAGGTTATCATGAGGTTGTTAACATCGCAATTTATCAGTATCGTTTAGTGGTTTTGCAAAGAATTAACCACTCTCTGTTTTTGTACCATTCTGCGTTGAAGTACCTTCTCTTTGCCCAAATAATCTAGCGGTCTCCTTTTTTTCGACAGTTAGCTGTACAGCTTTACCCGCCTCAATGTCCCGACAACAAACCTCCATGCAGTCGGAACCAGCCTGTTTCGGTTCAACGACGGCGGTGGGGGTGGCGGCGGTTTTGACAGTCAGCTGCTGCTTTTGGGTTCATCTGGCTTCGCTGTTTGAAGAAGGTCCAGGCTCCGGAGATGTAGATGTCAGGGATGTGACCTTCCAGTTGTTAAATTTAAGTTTAGATTGACTGTATTTAGTTTTCTTCGGCGCTGGTTCTTCTGACATGTTTGCAAGTGTATATAGGCCTATTCTTTATGGTTAACGGCTGACACACAGAACAACGTAACAAATAAAGTAAACAACGTAACAACTAAACAAATCTAAGCTTTTTTATTGGTTGTAATTTACATGGATACATTTGAATGGTGTGACAATGTCCTATTTGAATAGGTTAAAATGTACATATTCTTCCTGTTATGTCTGCCTGCTTTATTTGACCTAATGCATAGTGACCTGCTCCATCGAAATCAGTCGCATTGACCCGAAGACACATTTTGAGTTTGAGTAATTATGCCGTTACAAGCTTCAAAATTGTATTTATCATCTGAATTTGCCGAAACAAGGTTTAATATTCTGAAATCCAAGATTTTGTTTATTTGAAATCATATAAAAACAAACTGTAACGGACCCTGCCGTGTTATCTGATTACTATACACCTTACATTCATAATTTCAGCCGGAGGGAGGGGGAGCGGCGCTGTGGAAGAGCAGAGTGGCCAGTGAGAGGCGAGCTGTGGTCTTCCCTTTACAAGCTTAAAAAATGCCTGTAGCTACTGAGATTGAATATATAACAATACAAAATAACAAAATATACACAGCTAGATCAGATCGCGTTTTAGATGCGACTTTATAGTAGGGGAATTATTGAAACGGGATTTGTACAGTGTTCCGCGGCATCTGCCGCTGTGAGGGGGGCCAATGGCCCCCCGCTTCCGGCACCCTTGGTCCTCCTCTGATGCCTTCTCCAGCGATAGATCACTGCTGAGGAGCTGTTGTTCTGACTGCAGCACTTCTCATTCCCCTGTCAGCCTGTGTGGGCAGAATTTCAATATAAACTGTATTCTATGATCATCTTTTCAAATGACGAGGCCTTGCTGACTAACAGTCAGTGGCGAACCGTCAGGGCCTTCAAGGTATTCAGAGAATACCCTGGAACACTCAGATAAAACAAACAAAAAAATCGATTTAATTATATAAATAAAATGTAATAACATGTATATAAAATGAATAAATGAGAATCGTATCTGTGTTGTTGATCTGTAATATTACAGTGTTACGCTGATTTGTTTGTCCTTGTCGGACCATGCACTAGGCATTTCAGTGGTTTTGTGTTAGAAAAGAAAGCAACCAATCAGATCTTGTTCTGGGTCTCTGGGTAGAATATCCGTCAACAAGGTATTCTACATCCTTGATCGAATGCCCTGGCCGTTACACTGAATGAGAGCGTATGTTTGGACTGACAGTTTGATCAACCAATCATATATTGATTTGTAGCCAATGGGCGTATTCTTCCAGAGTTTCCCTCGGTTCCAGGGTACTCTAGAAGGCCCGCTAGTTAAGTGGCTCGAGACAGAGGATCTAGTTGAATGCGACGAAGCAATTCATGCCGTTTTATTGTTTTTAACGTTGAAATGACAAGTGCAACATGTGAAGATGAAGTTGTTGCGGAATTGTTGTGAGTACCATTTTCAAGACGACAATTCAGTGAAAAGACGGACATTATAATGCCGCGGAGGGGGGGGGGGGGGGGGGGGGGGGGGGGGGGGGAGCGGTGGCGGGTTTGTGTCGTGTGTGTGTCTACAGAAGGTCCAGTTTGTGATAGACACGGTTCGCCACTGCAAACAGTACAGTGATGGGAAGGTCAATTTGGAACAGTAAGAGGTTATAGATGATTATGACATGATGATTGAACCTATGTTGCAAATGTATTATCTTTTCAATTTACACACGGCATCTATTGCACGTCTGTCCGTCCTGGGAGAGGGATCCCTCCTCTGTTTGCTCTCCCTGAGGTTTCTCTCCCATTTTTCCCTTTTTAAACTGTGGGTTTTCTTCGGAAGTTTTTCCTTGTACGATGTGTGAGGGTCTAAGGACAGAGGGTGTCGTATTGTCATACTGATATTTTGTACAAACTGTAAAGTCCACTGAGACAAATGTAACATTTGTGATATTGGGCTATATAAATAAACATTGATTGATTGATTGATTGATGATTGGTCAATTTCGACATTCAGCACTCTGCTCTTTTTCCAATAGCGGGCCGCTTTGATCAAGGGAACATGTGCAATCTTAATAATCCTCAGAAAGAAGTAGCCTACGTTCAATTTATATCAGCAATTTGAATCAAAAAACAATAATGCCAAATATGTGGAGCCTGTCTCGCCATCGAGACATGCTCCTTTAAGACTCCAACCCTTAAAGGTCTCCTATCATGCAAAATGCTCTTTTCGATGTATTTTATACATAAATATGTGTCCCTGGTGTATAAGGGAACTTGTGTCAGAAAACAAAACCCTCTCTCTTTTCCTCCGTACCCAAATCTCTAAAAACGGGGATACAGTGTAGCTGATCCAGATTTGCGTCCGATATGACGTAATATCTGAAATGTGGGCTGGCTTTTCACCCACAGCATCATAAACGTTGCTATCAGAAACAATGCACAACATGTTTTGGACGTACTATGGTCTTTGTTTATATTAGCAAGCATCACTAACACTCAGAGCTAACCTGTACTGGAGAGAGTGTGTGTAAAAAAGCAGGAAATAGAAAGGAGCTCACCTTGTGGTAAACCCGCGAGAGAAAAAGCATTTGAGCTCCATACTGTTATGGGGCATGGTCTAGAATGGGTGATCTGTTTGGTATTTTGAGCAAAAAACACTTAATAGACATGTTTTTTATATATTTGTATATATCTGAGACCATAATATATGCCAAAAAATTACATAATAGGACACCTTTAATACTGTTACATAGAACACCTTACATAACCCTGAAACTACTGACTAGTTTTGTTGAATAAAACTTCTCAAACTTAAATCTGAAAGTAGTGTAAAATAGGATACAACTCTGTAAACTCTCCCGCTTTAGCTGGTCAAATCTTGTAATTGACGTAAATGCTCTCACGCCAGACATACATTTTCTCACGTAAAGTAAAAAACACAGGTAAAGCTACGGATGAAGAAAGACATTTCAGCAATCATATCAGCAAGTAAGTGGTACATATACATACCATACCATATACAGTACGTAATGGGTTTCTGCTCAAAATGTCTCTGACTATGACCATAAGAAGATTGACTCTATATTCTACCATGGGCGTAGGAAGCATCCTGAATGTGGGGGGGACATTTTAAACGGGTGGGGGTCCTCCCCCACAAAAAAAAAAAAGATTTCTGGTAGTCTGGATCAGAGGTTGCGCTCGACTTTTTCGCTGCCCGTCATTTTGACGGACAGGATCGTAAAACTTCCGTCAAAATCCAGAATTACCCGTCGGCCTTTACACAACTCTGGGGGGGGGGGGGGGGAAGCATGCTCGTGAACTGTCAACGGGGAGGGGGCAGTTCACATGCGTAAAGCCAAAACTCACAGACATTTCAATGATTTGTACGGCACAGTTAGGTTTGGAAACGGTATAATTTCCGTTTTGGAGGGCATGCATAACACGGCATAACACCGGAGCCTCGCTGCGGGGAAACTTTGGCGCTGTTCCGAGTTTGTTCTAATCAGTCAAAATGACGGACTGCTTTCAGATTTGTCCGTCATTGTTAAAAAAAATCCGTCATCGACGGAAAATATTCGGTTAACGCGACCTCTGGTCTGGATACTAAACCTTGAGTTTATGTAAACATAATATTTGCATTGTGTATCATATGTTGACGCCGGGCTGTGTTTCAAAGCACTTGACTACACTCTCTGCCATTGTGTGTAAATAAATTACAATGATTTGAGGGTGCATTGTGGATTTACAGTTTGAAAGTGAGCATAGCCTAGGAGGTATGGAGTCAGATCAGTCTCAATATTAATAAATGCACACAAGGATTCACAAATGTATTTCGGGATTTATATATAAATAACTCTCTCCACAAAAATATTTTTCAATGCACACAAAAATATGTAAAAAAATCCACAGATAAAAAAAGTTTCACAAATATAGGCATATTTCTGACATATAAATATTTCTTGTTTTAAGTCATGTAAAAAAAAAACACAATTAGTTATAATTTCCATAGTTTCCTGTTAAAAAAATATGCATTTGTCATTTCCGTCAGGGAAGTCTCAAAAACACAAATGCAGAGGTTCACAAGAAAAGCAGTTTAAATGCCCATTTTGTATACATTTATATACATATTAATAATAAATGTATACATATACATAATAAATATTTGTGAGTGAAAATGTTAAACAGTAAGAGTAGTAGTCATATTTCGTGAACCCTTTGAAGAGTACTGTCACACCGGTGTGATCATTCTATAATACTCCATTTAAGCCCGGGGGAAAAATGCTAACGCTAACGCTACATTAGCATCGGCGATATTTTGTACTTCACGCTATCTGCACAAATGGTTGACATTAAACATTAAAAAGACCAGGCAGTTCAGAGAGAATCAAAGGAAGGCAGGCAGGCAGGCAGCTTTGCATGACATTCTTCTGGACGTGGTGATAGTGAGGGTAGTCAATCCCTTGTTTAGCAAGACAGTAGTGACGGCCATCTTGGTGACGTGTGTTGTTGTGGGAGACCAGAGATGTAGTTCATTAAGCGTTTCACACAAAAAAATATGTTACTTCACAGTTTTACGACATTTTTTTTTTTTTTACTGGCAAAATTATCTTTTAAATTGACAAACATCATATGTGTAATTCGTGGCACAATTCAAACGGGATCGAAAGATAATCTTTCTCTCTCCATTGACTTCAATACATAATCTTTCCGAAATAAGGTCCCATGGAGGTCCACCGAAGGGGAGGGACTTCGCCACTCTATTGCAACACTCCTTGAACATGCGCGTGCTATGGGAGAATCTGCCTTGGTACAAAGTAGCAGTGAAAACATGGTACGGAGTTTCATTGATTTGGGCATTCTCTCAATAAGTGAGTGGAATGGATTTGATAGTGAAGCACTGACACAGCGCTCTACAAAGTGCGGC
The DNA here is from genome assembly GCF_902827175.1 of Gymnodraco acuticeps. Taxonomy (NCBI): domain Eukaryota; kingdom Metazoa; phylum Chordata; class Actinopteri; order Perciformes; family Bathydraconidae; genus Gymnodraco; species Gymnodraco acuticeps. The sequence continues at coordinate 1,572,901 of NW_022992032.1, forward strand.
AAGTGGATAGACCGATGCACGGACTTTCCGCATAGTAAAAGTGGGGGGGTCTAAACTAATCATTTGAAAAAGTGGGGGGGACTTGTCCCACCCTCATATAATGGCTGTGACGCCCATGTATTCTACTACATGGAAAGTCAGCAAAAATAACACAGAAAATGTCCTATATTTTTTAACTCTTATAAATTAAATTAATAGATGTTTTTCATCACAACTGACCATGTCAAATTTAGAGTTATTTTACTATCTCTCCAAACTAAATTGAAAAGTTGGCACCCCGGGATTTCTCCCCAGAGCTAGAAGTGCAGAAAACAAGCATAAGAGCGGATCTTATCTCAGCCTCCTGCCTTCCCTAAATTGAATTTACAATAAATCCATCAATGACAGAGTTGTCTGCGAGGCTAATCTGCCATGATAGCAGAAAAGCTCTGGGGTGCTTTGGTCTGTCCTCCACTGTGGGACTGAATTATCTCAACAACTATTGGAGGAAATGCCATGACATTTTGTGCAGAAGTTCAAGCTCCACAGAGGATGCACCCGACTGACTTTAGTGATCCGCGGACTCTTCCATAGCTTCCTCTATTGTAATCATCAGGCCTAAATTCCAATTTGGTTGGTTTGCTTCGTTTTTGTGGCTAAAGTCATGCATATCTTTCCCATCAGCCTGGGCTGCTCTTTGTTCTGTGCTAAATATCACATTAGCATGCATTGGCTTCACATCATTATGCTGATGATGTTAGAATTAACATTTAAAGCATTTGAAGGTACACAAATCTGCTAGCATGGTTATAGAGTAGTTATACTCTTGTATACAATCATTTCCATGTAACAGATTTGAGTAGGTGGACAAATAACAAAGTAATCCATTACCTTCCAGTACTTGTCATTGGTAAATTACCCTAATCAACAAATACCCTACTATGGATGAAGGCTTTTACTTTTCAGAAATATTAATTGCCAACCAATAAAATCTGTGTTACATATATTTAGCCTGCATACATTTGAATGAACGCCCTTAAGCCTTTTCCCAAAACAGGTTGTAAAATTGGCAATGTCCACCGAATACCTCCACAGTGTCATTCCACTCGGTACTGTATGGCAGATGGCATGTTTAAAAAGCAACCCTTTGTTTAACAATGACTACCAAATTCACACAATACTTCTTAGACAGTTGAATTGTCATGATTATCCGTTGTAAATTAATAAAGGGAACAATTAGTTTACAGTAATTGTTCGGAGTTATCTATTACAAGACATGCTATACACATGCAGTACAGAAAAGGGTTCTAGCTAATGCTTGCAGCCAATAACAATTATTTTAGGAAGTCCAATTAGTCCATACAACTGTGCAATACCAGATAGTAGGGCTGTGCGATTATGGCAAAAATCATAATCACGATTATTTGGTCAATAATTGATATCACGATTATTTTGACGATTATTCATTGACCATTTATTGAACTTTAAAACAAATAATATTTTACCAATAAACAAGATCAATAAATGTGTTGGAGCGCACTTCCAAAACCATACTAAACATATATTATTAATATGATAAATAAAAATAAATTAGACCAAAATAAATTAAATCAAATATGATGCAGTGCACTGTCACAACCTACTGAAAACTGATTAACATATAGCCAACATTTTGGTAAAACATATTCAACATATTCCACTCAGTTAAACGTTGAAGGCTGGCCAACCGTCATGGTCCAGAAGTAACAGGAAATAAATGTTGAACTACAATTTAAGACCAAATAAAAATGTTTAGGCCACCATGGTCACACCATGCTGGTAGGGCTGCTCATGTCATCTCTTAAAGATTTTTTGCAAGAAACACCAGGCTGTTTACATGGTCTGGTTTCAGAGATGAGCGCAGGCAGGTGACAATATTGCCACCTGTACTGAAGACCCTCTCTGAAGAGGAACTTGTGGCAGTGCTGCCACATATGACACAGGAAAAAAAGAAAAGACTCTGAAGAACCCTTTCTTTGCCATTATATAAAAATAGTGTTGCTACAAAAGTATAAATTAGGCTTACTAATAAGACAACTCAGATCTGAAGCTACACAGGAATCTGCTGCAACAGTGCAATAAAAAAGACAACATTAATAGAATCAAACCCATTTTTTGTTGCATTTTATTAGAGTATAAAAATAAATGCCTTTAAAATAGGATGCAAGCAACACTAGTTTCTGAACTGATAGACTATAATCAATTTAAACAGAACAGATCTTAATGTTTGCATTCTTATACCATTTTGTACAATAATTATCATGAATAAATTCAAACAAACTAAAACTTACAGCAGATTGATAACAGTATCTAAATTGAGTTTTTATTATATCAAAAACCTGTTGAAATGCTGCTGTTATTTTTACTGTCCCCCAAAAGCGCGTCGCAGCCTCCAGGAAAGCTTCTTTCATAACTTCGCCGTCTTCGAAAGACTTCATGTGTTTCGCAAGAACGTGACTGACACGATAAGATGCTATGGTAGCAGCCTTGCTCTTGTTGTTGGGCCTGGTGAAAATGGGCTGCTGTGCATTTAGCTGTCCTTTCAGGCCCCTCCCCTTTTGGGAGCGTAGGGCAGAATTAGGAGGGAATTCCGTCTCGTAGCGTTTGTGCACTGTTTTGAAATGCCGCTCCTAAATTACCCTTCTTCGATAAAGCCACGCTCGCATTGCAGATGAGACAGATGGACTTTGAATTGGAATAGATACAAAAATAATGATCCTCCCACTCGGAGTGAAAATTATATATTTTGGGCTTTTTTGCTTCTGCCATAATTGCGGTCTTGTGTGTGTGTGGACTGTCACTCCTGTTGACCATCCATGCTGTCGACACGGACAACGTCAGCGAACTAGTGCACTGCTCACCAGCCACGCCCGGACACATGGGGTGAGGCCGGCCAATCACAAAGCTTTGATGCGTTCAAGTGCATTATTCTGGCACGGGAACATTATGTTACAGGACATTAACGATAAAACAGAATATTGTTGTTCTATTTTTAGACACATCTCGCGATCGACTGGGAATCTCCCCGCGACCCTTATTTTTAACGAGTTGCTGCTCTTGTTCTGACATCTTCGCTTGCGCTGAACACTCACAACACATGTCACTCCCACGTGGCCGAGTGGGCTTTTAGGGAGGGGCGAAAGCGCACCCAGCAAAATAATCGTATTTTGTCAATTATGCTGTTTTCCTAATCGTCGCAAACCATAATCGTAATCGCGATTAAAATACGATTAATTGCACAGCCCTACCAGATAGGGTCGACTACATAAGGTACTGTACATTATGAACTAAGACAAATTATATTTGACACCATTTTTCAAGTAAGTTATGTGTGAGACTGACTTAAAAGGTTAACAGGGCATGTTGCGAACAACTCTACTTGAACGACATAATTGTCAAACAGCAGTAAGTGAATTTGACATTCATGGTATTCATGGTTCATGGAAGATTCTGTTTTTACCAGATCTTTAGAGTTGGATAATTTTGTAATCCTTGGGTATTCCTGAGCCTAAACAGATTCACACACAACAAAAGCCTTTAGTATTCTTTCAAAACCATGCCTTTCAGAAAGATTTTGAAATGTCAAGCTTCGCCAAAGTTATCTGTTTATCATACAACTCTGCAATTTTTTTTAGAAGCAATTTCTTATTTTCACCTCCAGACTGCCGTACACTTTAAAATGAGTTCACACTTGATTTTGTGCTTATTAAAAAATCTTCTCTATTTAATTACGGTTGTCCCCTATAATAACCTCAAGCAATTTACTTCCCAGCTCTCATTACATCGTGTCCTTCCATCCTTCCTGTCTAGTCGCTGTCTATCATCCTAACAACAATAATTAATCTCCTACTGAGATTAAGGATTTATTCTTTGAATGTCCGTAATTTATTCAATCAAACATGAAACATCTATCACCTGATTATTTTTCCTGTGGATCAGTGGGAGAATAATTGTCAACAAATGATCTTAAATCTGTACCTGTTCCAGATGATAAGCCTAAATAAAACATGCTTTTCAATCACCTGTCGAGTGCCGTGAATTCTCATTTTCTCCGGGGCCATTTCTCTCAACGGGGGCTCAAACACAACAGGCCTCATTTTCCTTCTCCATGCCATTTTTCTCTCTCATCACATCTCCCCCACTCTCTATCGACGAGCTCATTGATTCAGCGGCCCACTTTTCCTCCGCTATCTCACTCTGAGTCTACCTTTCTACCTGCTTACACTAATCCCTCTATCCTGCAATTTCTTTGCTTTTCCTTCCTCATGTCTTACACTCAATCACAAACCCACTACCTTTCCATTCTCTCTTCATCTTGTCATTCCTCTTCCTCCACATTTTCAGTAAATCTACTCCTCAATCATGGCTTAAGGAATCAACTAAGTAGTTTCATTACTGTGAGTTATTGGTGGTAAGCAGAGGTTGTTGCCACAAAATGGATATAAATCCACAAAAAAGTAAAACTCATTCAAACTTATTTACGTTTTGAACTGAAAGTAATTGTTATTAAGGTACAGCAAGTCAATTGAAACAATGACTGTTTCAAGACCCTTAAACAATCCTTAAAGGCTGAAGTGTGTAGGTTTTTCTAGCAATAGAAAACTGAAAGATTTTCCAACAAAGATGTTCTGAAATATACAACCCAGTCTCACGGCATTTTGTGTTATAGTCACAACATTTAATCTATTGATTCGTGTTCACCAACACGATTTTCACCTTTTCCGTGTCACACAGAACGATTTTAAAAGCAATGTATTTCTATTGGTAGTGTGTTTCGTGCCTGCACCACGTCTTTTTGTCCGGTCGGGTATTGGAAGACCGGAAGCTGTGGGGTTCATAAAAACACGTTCTTACTCAATATCAAGCCACGATTATTGTTTTTATTTTAAATCGTATAATGTCGGACTTTTTTTGCCGTCCGCGAGGAAAATAAATGGGGCTCAGAGCCTCAGAATACTGAAATCTACGGAGCCCTGGAGGGTTCATAGAGAGAAAAATAAATAAAACGTGAACACGTTTTAGTTTCTCGTGCGCACGCTTTAGTAACTCGTGCGCACGAGTTACTAAAGCGTGCGCACGAGTTACTAAAGCGTGGCCTCGTTTTGTGTGTGTGTGTGCTGTTCGTGGTAATTTGAAAACAAATGCCGGGTGGTGTCGGATACACACGAACACGCACACAGAGCGGAGCTGAGCACACACACACACACACACACACCCACACACCACACACACACACACACACACACACACACACACACACACACACACACACACACACACACACACACACACACACACACACACACACACACACACACACACACACACACACACACACACACACACACACACATCATGCGCCCCGGTGACAGGACATCTCCTTCATAAAGCGAGGGGGAATACTCTGGTAGTTCGATGTGTGTATAGGTGTGTGTGGTTAAACGTAGCAGCCTCGATCTCTATTCAGCTGTTCTAATGAAGGGAAACGCAGTGAAGTAAACAGTAAAAGGCACAGCTCTTTGCAGCTGGTGCTGCTCTTCTCAGATTCTGCTGAGTTACACGTTACTGCCTCCAGTGCCCTGTACGATGAAGCCAGTTCAACAGACCCTGGACCTGGATATGTTCGATTTACCCGGCTTAACTGACCCTAACAAACGCGATGTCGATAAGCGGTCCTACGAAGCTGGTTATCAACTCAGTAAATCAACCAGGGTTTCTCTGTCCGTCTGAGAGCGCGCTCACATGAAAGGGACGGGGTTAGCAACATTTGACCAATCACAAACATGGAGACGCGTGCTGACAGCGTAGCGTCATACTTCATGAATGAATAGTGTAAATAGCAAATCCTGCTTCGTAGTACAGGCCACTGGTGCCGCAGAGATTTCATAAAGTGAAGGAGGTTTTCCTTCTATAAAACAGCTGTGGGCAGCAGATACTGTGAGTCACGGACAGGAATCCCTCAATTTAAATAAAACGAGGCCACGCTTTAGTAACTCGTGCGCACGCTTTAGTAACTCGTGCGCACGAGTTACTAAAGCGTGCGCACGAGAAAGTAAAACGTGGCCACGTTTTATTTATTTTTCTCTCTATGAACCCTCCAGGGCTCCGTATAATTTTTTTCCTTCTAATTTGTTATTCTTTTCTATATAACATACTGTTATTTACCCAATAATAACACACAATTATCCTTGTTTTTATTTATTTGTTAGATTCTATAATCTCTGGCTTTTTTGGTGTCCGTCAGGAACTGAATTTCAAAATAAAATAACCGGAAACAGATACACACCCACTGAACTGATTATGGTTGAAGCTCGGTGATTGGATTGTTTAGCCACAATGCACGTTGGGATATGGTGTTAATGTAATATGAAATCCGAAAAACAATTAAAAAAAGAAAGAAAATAATAATTGAATCCGAGTGTAGGCCTACTTGCTTTTCTCTTTGGAAGTCATCACATAACTGCATTGTAATACACTGTTCGGCTGCATTACGTATTACACATCTGCCATAGTTCTTTATTTATAGAGCCCTGATGAGAAGACTTAGACAAACTGGAAGAACTGCCACCAAAACTGAATATGTGATGTGGATCATAAATATATCAGCAATTAAACAACATCTTCAATTTCTCTTCACACAATACGTCTCCTTGCAGTATCAACATTAATTCGGCTGACTTTTATATTTGATCCAATTGGTAAATAGGCTATATTTACACAATAACGGTGCACAGCTGATAGAAAAGGACTTGTAGTTTTTAAAGATATTACTGATTTTCTTTGAATTAAAGAATGTAAATACTGAGTTGAGAGAATAGTCAGGGGTATTGGGTGATGGGAGACACATCTATGGATTCAGAATTTCAATAGCTTAATATTAAAAGACGGATATACCTTTCTGTCTGTGATGTTTTACAAATCAGATATTAATGTGTAGAACTACAATATGTGAAATAATATAGCAATATCCTGTAAAATTATGCGAAAACATGAATAAAACTACACATCTTCAGATGTTATACATACATGTAAGTGTCCTACACTAATAATACAAAGTTATTATGGCATTCTATGCTGTGTGTACTTTGTGTGCACCGCCTAGCGGTTAAAGCGCGTTATTGAATAATTTTTTTAATATGTTATATATTTGATGAAAAAAATATTAAGAGTACATACAAAATAGGGGGAAAGTAGAAGGTCAATGATAGAAATATTGAATATAAAAAATCAAGAAGATCCTACATCATACTTGATCTCTACAATAAAACAGTTTAGTGCAGGACGTACAAAGATATTAATAGGAGGATGTGCAAAACAGAAAAAGGAATTAACCTTTATTTAAACATTAAAGAATACTTTAGGTTAACCTGTTAGACCCCAAGCCTGTTTTTCAGGTCTCAGGCTCGAAAATGACATTTCCAGAACAAATGACCATAACTACACTTCTAAAAGGGGAAAATTAATAATCTTTTTTCTCAAAGTAATGATAAACCTGTGAGTTGGATGTAGAAAACTCAGAATCAATATAGATATTTTTTATTTTAAAGAAAATTCCGATTGAACATAGTAAAAAATTGTAAATTATAGTGTCCGTCCAAAAATTATTTTTTACTTATAGTGAAAACCACCCTTGAATGATGTGATGGTAGACTAAAAGCTTTAGGAATCCAAAGTACAACATATAATAAGTACCCTGTATCAAGATTGATGCCAAACAAGTGACATTTGACCTTTTTAGAGAGGTTTAGAAAAAAAAACATCACCTCTAAGGTGATTTGGGTGGAAATGGGCGTTTTTGCCGTTTCTCTGGAACCCATTGGTCGATTTTGGTGATTGACATCTCTTTTGAACCGTTAGAGCCAATATAATCAAAGGGGCATTTTCACATACACACTAACGTTACCATTGTGAAGTGGGGGCTACGCGCATGCAGTTTGCCTGAAGCGAAAACTGTCTCACGCTCTGAAATCTGAAAACTTAAAAGTAGGTTTATTGCTGATGGATTATCAGAAATCATTTCAAAGTGACACAGACTTGGATTGGATTAACCTATGGATTAACCTTCAGCAGCGTTTTTATCATTTTAATGCCATTGAAGACAACTTTTGATCAGACAACGACGAAGGTAAGACATAATGCCGCGTTTGTTACCTAGCGCCATGTGTTGTGATGTCTGTTTTTGTTTGTAAAGTCGCGAGTTCTTATCATGGAGTGATGATATAGCTACCTATCGATTCTGTGTCTTCTCACGATGCTATTCAATATGTTGGATGTGCAGTTACGATAAGTAATAAGGGTGTTATGAGTAAGTTTCTGTGCAACCGCCGTTAGCATTTTTTCGCCCATGGCTAATTCAGAGGCTCAGCGTTAGCTTTGTGTTTTTTTTTGCAAAAAAATTAAATAATGATCAGTTAGCTGAGTTTCTTCCCGTTACATGGATATTAGGGGTGTAACGGTTCACAAACATTTCGGTTCGGTACGTACCTCGGTTTTTTGGTCACGGTTCGGTTCGGTACGTTTTCGGTACAGCAGAATTTTTTTTCACAAAACAAAACATATATATATATATATTTATTATTATTAAACTGTGAATAATGTATTCACTCAAATAAATACAAAATATAATAAAATAAACATTAAGGTGCAGCATTTCGATGAACTGAAATAATCTGTATTTGAACTTTACTGTACTAGTACTCACAAACATAAACTATTAGTTTTGGGTTTTTTAATTATTATTAAACTGTGAATATTCACTCAAATAAATACAAAATATAATAAAATGAACATTAAGGTGCAGCATTTCGATGAACTGAAATAATCTGTATTTGAACTGTACTGTACCTAAGCAGCCAGTTTGACATTAGGACTTGCTTGTCATTGTATTTTCATGTTGTTTAAAGAAAGATGAACTTGTCCACATTGCTGCTGAAAGGGCAGATCTGCTGGCACTAACAATGTCTCCTGCTGTGGAGAACACCCTCTCTCTAGGGACAGAGGTAGCAGATACAGCCAGGTAGCGCTTTGCTAACATGGCAACATAAGGATATTTGGCGTTTGTAATAGCTTTGGCTCGGTCTGAACTCTCTGCGAGTGGTGGAGGCTTACATGCTAGCGGGAGTTGGGTTTGCACTTCAGTCTTTTTTCTTTTGGTACCGGTGATATTCACGTTCGAGTGATGCCTTTTCAAGAGTGTGCAAGTTTGATGTATTGCCAGCCGCGTAACCAATGTTAGTTGAACAATGCCGACAAACAGCTTTGGTTCGGTCCACCTGTCTTTGTCCGTCATCCTTGTTCGTAACTGCAAAACCAAAATGTTCCCAAACCGGAGACTTAAATGATGCTGGAGGATTTTCTAGTTCAACATTATCTGCGTTCGTCATTAATTTTCGACAGTTCCTCAAATTACTGACTACATTTGAACGCATCCCTCTGACCCGCTCTCATAGTATGCCTCTCATCCAATGAAATGACCTGCTCGCTCTATGACGCGTTGAACACAATGTGAGCAAATTACTGTGAATGCTGCGACGCAGCACCTGAGATTACTTCCAAAAAGTTGTTCACGTTTTCAATTTTTTACGTTTAACGTTATATTCGTTCGGTACACTTCGGTACACACCTGTACCGAACCGAAGGGCCCGTACCGAATAATTTCGGTACGGGTACGTGTACCGTTACACCCCTAATGGATATGTAGAAGCCCTCAGACGCTGTTTCCTGCAAATTATGCGTTTTTCCGCCCGGGGATGGGTCGATGGGGTTCAACAGGGTCTTCTTTTAAATAAGAAAAAAGCTATCTCTACAGATAAATATTAAGCCTGACAAAGTACTTAACTTCTAATATATTGTTTTCCTGCAATCTTAACTATGTTGAAGCACTTATTTTAACTGATATTATACATATTAATTAAAGTTTTCCATTCATTGCATAACTACACCGTAGTTGTGTATATGATATGTCAATAAACCTTGAAATCTTGAAAGGGATGTGCAAAATAGCCATTATACAGTCTTTAATTAACTATTAGTAGAGAATAACGAGTAATGAATATGCTTGTGAAGCTGACAATTGAGCGGCCCGACCAAGCAAGGAGGAAGAGGCAGAACGTCCAAAAATACAACCCGGTGTGGGCATTTATTAAAACATGAACACATTACACACACAGCCTCAATCCTGCTGCTGCTGTTCACGTGAGCCCAGCCTGCAGCCACCAGGATCTCACACACAGTAGGCTTGTTTGAGACGCGTTGCGGCTCGCCTCGAAAGTAGACGAGAATAGCCGATGGCAGGCGGGGGAGGTCTCAAAAAGCTCGCCTGAAGTCGGACAGCTCGGAGTCGGCTTCGTCTTCGTCTTCTTCTTCTCTCGGTTTTTTGGCGGATTGCAAACAACTTTAAGGTGCATACCGCCACCTCCGGAGTCGGTTTGACTCGGTTTGCATTTATAAAGAATGCACACATGTGTTTAATCGTTAATGTCAGATATGTACTAAGTAAATATATTTGTTCCTGCTCAAGATTAGATTCAACTTTATTGTTATTGCACATATTACAGGTAGGCCTACTGAGACAACGAAATGCAGTTTAGCTTCTAACCAGGTGCAACAAGCAGTGAAGTGAAAAGTAAAGTACACAATAGACAGAATAAAATACAGAATGAATTGAATGATGAATAAACGAGGGGTATGAATACACTAGATATCAGCCTGTGAGCAGTATGAACAGTGTGTATGAATATGCTAAGATATATAAAGTATGAAAACGGTAAGCAGTGCAAGTATAGTATAAAATATATAGATATTAATGTCATGATGATAAACATTGTGGAACAATGATGAAAAATGGGAATGGATGTGGCGACGTAAAACTGACACAAAACAACAACAAACTTTTGCCGAGCCAATTGGAGAGTTTCATCAGCAGCACGGGGTAAAAACCACCAATGAGCGCTCAGCTCGAGATACCAGCGAGTCGTTTCCCATCAAGCATTTCGCTTCCGCAGCCCGTGGAGAGGAACTGCGCCGCCTCGCCACGCCTCGCTCTCAAGGCTGCGGGCGTCTTTGTCCCGCGAGATTTCAACGTCTCATGTAGGCGAGCCTCCAGAGCAAGTCGGACAAAATGACTAACCATCATGCAACGCACTAGCAAGACGTTGATCGCAACTGCGCAGGTCTCGCTTGTCTCAAACAAGCCTACTACCTCCTCAAAACAGACAGGGCAACAGAGCCTAAATACACACCCACACTAATCAAACCAACAGGACACAGGTGAGGGGGGAGGAGACAACACAGGGCACCAGGTGCACCCAATCAACGACAGACATGGGGAAAGGGGAACACTTTTCAACAACAAAAAACTAAACAACCCGTAACGGAGGCCGAGATCTATGAGCCCAGAGATCACCTCCGTTACATTTCCTTACCCCTCTCCCCAGGAAAATACAATGTCTTTGGAATCTTGGCTTCCTCAGGGGGGGCCGTGAAGTCGAAAATAAGCTTCCCTTTCTTCCTCTCCATGCGCTCCTGCTGGTTCTGCGGTCTGACGCGCTCTCTCTCCTGACGGACCTTCTCGGCTATCTTTGCCATCCGCATTTTGCGCTTCAGTTTTTCCCGCTTCTTCCTGCGTCGGAGGTGCCGGTAAACGTGGAACTCCCTGCTGCCTGCACCGGTGCTGGAACCCATCACCTCCCGGACGAACTCCGAAGTTTTGGCAATTATCAAAAGCTGCGACTCCTTTCCTCCAGGTTTCCTTGGCTTGTTATTCTTCTGAGTGTGCGCCGCCATCTTTCCAACCGTTCTCAATGCTTCTGCCTTCCTCTCTTCTTCCCTCTGTAACCAGAGCTGCTGCTCTTTCTGCTCTTGCACCAATTTCTGGTTCTCCGCCAGGATCTCTGATGCCTCAGTGGCAGAGCCAGCGCCCGTCGAGCCTCCAGCCAATCTGCCGTCCTGCCTCCGGAGTCTCCGTTCCTCTTCCCGTGCGAACTGCTGCTCACCGGCTGCAGGAGTGACCTCATCATCTCCCGCAGTTCCTCCATCACTCTCACCTCCTCACTTGGTCAATCCCACTTCTGACACCAATTGTGAAGCTGACAATTGAGCGGCCCGACCAAGCAAGGAGGCAGAGGCAGAACATCCAAAAATACAACCCGGTGTGGGCATTTATTAAAACATGAACACATTACACACACAGCCTCAATCCTGCTGCTGCTGTTCACGTGAGCCCAGCCTGCAGCCACCAGAATCTCTCACACACACTACCTCCTCAAAACAGACAGGGCAACAGAGCCTAAATACACACCCACACTAATCAAACCAACAGGACACAGGTGAGGGGGGAGGAGACAACACAGGGCACCAGGTGCACCCAATCAACGACAGACATGGGGAAAGGGGAACACTTTTCAACAACAAAAAACTAAACAACCCGTAACGGAGGCCGAGATCTATGAGCCCAGAGATCACCTCCGTTACAATGCTTTATAGCAGGGGTCTTCAACTAAAATTCAACAAGGTCCAGTTAGAGAAAATCTCCCCATGCAAAGGTCCGGAACATCAAAATGTCTAAGTTGCTTCATGAATTAGTGTGATATATATATTGAAGTGACCTGTAGCTTTATCAACGTCTGCATGTAATCAACAACTGACTGCCAATCAAATAAAGAAATTACAATTCAAAAACAACAATATTTATTGTCAATTAACATTACTTAAATACTGTGGATATGTGTAATGTTCTTCTCGGGCTGCATTTACAAATAAAATAGAGAAAATAAATAAAATAGCTTTTAAAAATATGTGCATCTTAAAAGTGCTTAATTTTAGATAAATAAAATAAAGTGTAGCAGCAGCTTGAGTTTCCCTTTTTCTTTGTTAACCGTTTCACATCATGACTTAACAGTTTCAGCCGATTATAGAACAATATCAGTCTTTACACATAACAATTGAACAGTTTTAAAGTTTCTCTTTCTTTCCCTCTTATATTGCAGTCCCTCACTCACTTTTTTTAAATTCAGTGTGAGAATTGAGCTCGAGCTTGTCCTGCCAGGAGTTTGTAAATCTGGGCTGAAATGGAGTCAGGGCCATTCTCATACACATGCAGGTGCTCATTGGTTACAGTGATGCAAACACAGGTATGGTGAAAAAAGAGAGAACTATTCGAAGCAGAAAAAAAACAGCGTAATATACCATCTGACAAAGGCCTGTGCTATAATGCTTCAATTAACTGCTATTCTTTATAATATACTCAGATCAATAGGAGACAGAGATGTTAAGTTAAAAATCAAGGGTTTTTATTATTATTTACTGCTTAAAAATACTAAAATCACAGCCCATTCATTTCGCCTTTCTTTCATGCTGTGCAAAGAAAAAGCAACCTCTTAATCCAGATATCTCACCATGACTCACGTATGCATGCACGTGCACGGTGTGGCATGACCACCAAGACATAAAGATATGGACACAAGATGTGTGCAAATGTATTTAGTATCCTATCCATGTGAACATGATTTAAGTGGGGGGGGGACCTAACCTCCTCTAGGGGGGTCCGGGGGCATGTTCCCCCGGGAAGAATTTTTTTTAAATATTGAAGTTAAAAGCATCAATCTAGTACACTTTGAGAGCAACATTAAGAGATCTATGGATACATCTATCAACACCCATATGAAACAGAACTGTAAGCATATTTTTCTTTTTGGATATTTTACAAATCACTCTCCTTTTAAACTCTATTCTTGTTATTTTTAACAACTTTTTTGTTACTGTCATATAGTATTTTATACCTGTTTTTCATTTAGTCTCATTAATAACTATAATGATCATATCAAGGTGTGCCTTAACCTCACTGAGCTGAGGTTATTTGAGCCTCTCAGGAGAGAGCTCTCTTCCACCTGGTTGTAGAAAAGCTCTTTAAATTCGTTAGCATAGCTAGCTAACCAGATGCTAATAACAACAGATCGCCACTGTGCTTACAACTAAAGACACAGCCACGCAACCACTGCGGCATGTGTACGGCTCCTTATGGGTATTGCAATATTTTAAGGGCTGGAGCAGCATTCCGGTGCTCAGCACTCCTTTCAGACGAGACATATACCACGTGAAGACACGTTACGCTCGTGTTGTGTTCAAGGAACCTGTCCTTGGCCAGGAAAAACAGGTACTCGCTTGTTTAATTATTTTTGCGGTCTAGATTTCTTCTTCTTTTTTGAAGTGAGAAGTTGTCCGTCAGTCGGACTGACGGACGGACTCCCTCCCCCCCACCCCCAAAACGAAAACTCTTCGGTTCTCCACGAATTACGCAAGTCACCCAAATCAGCATTACAAAAGCGGGAGGTGACGAAAAATCCCCTATTAATGTATTGATTATAGCTCCGGGTCCGTATAGGTCAGCGTCAGCGTCTGGGTCCGGATCCGGACCGCGGTCCGCCTGTTGCCGACCCCTGCTTTATAGGGATCTGCAGATAAATGTTTAGTCTTCTCAAGCACCAACTATCAAATATGTCGCCTGATTGTTGGCACTTGACAATCACCTTCCCTGAATTTTACTCAGGTGTAACTAAAGTCTGATTTAAGGGTTGTTTATATTTCACATCATTAATCAGAATCTGCAAAGTAACTCAAATAAATGTGGAGTAAAAATACCAGGTTAACCTCTGAATTGTAGTGGAGTAGGGCTGGTCCCGTTCAAGTCCAGTTTTGGATAGTCTTCCGTGGTTTCGTTCGATTTCAAAGTGCTGTTTGACGCTCGGCGTAACCTTGGCGCACTGCCACTCCAACATCCAATCCCAGAGCTTGAAGATTAATCACAGGGTTTTCAAGCAAAGGGACTGTAGTCCCAAACGATAGCTGAGGATTATGGGTAGTGTAGTGTCTTCGGCCATCCTAAACTCCAAAATGTTTTTGGGATTTCATATTGCATTAACACCATATCCCAACGTGCATTGCAGCTAAAACATTCAATCACCGAGCTTAAACCATAGCTGAGGATCTTGGGTAATCAGTTCAGTGAGTGTGTATCGCAATGATGCTCGAAATGTCCCTTATAGGCAGGGGTGAACATAACTTTTTTGCCCTGGTTCTCAAAGGAGCACCTGGAGATGTTGCTTGGTGCTCATCCTTAAAATGAAATAAACCGTAACCTTTGAGGGGTCTTGACTTTATTTGCCAGACACACGGCACTGAACACACATGCAGAGGTGAACACAGAACACACATGCAGTGGTGAACACAAGACAACATTAGCATGACCAGTAATCCTACAAGCTGTCATCACTTCCCTCCTGACTGTTCTCCTCACTGTCTTCCTCTCTGTCAGACATGGTAGCTGATGATAGGCCTACTTCTTTCTCTCTGGTTGAGTCTGTGATTAGCTGCTTGCATCCACAAGTCAACAGCTAGTTTTGGGTCGAAAGTCTCTGTTGTCATCTTAGACAAGTGGATGTAATCAAATAAGTATGTGAACATAACCAATAACCTACCATAGCCAATAACAAATGAATGTAACTTATTTTATTTGTGTTGTTCATTCATATCTTATTTTACCTTAACATTTATTTATGCATTTTTTTTTATCTCTCCAGTTTTAAAGGATATTTTTGGTTACTGTCTTATACATTGGAATTATTTGAAACCTGTTTATCCCAATAATTATAAAGGAGTGCCTTGGAAATATGTGTTTACATAAATTGTGACCAAACCGTTTGAACTTAGACTAAGAGTCCTTACCTCACTGAGCTGTAGTTAACTTATCAGCCTCTCAGTCTGACTGGAGAGGACTCTCCCTCCACATTATTGTAGAAACATCTTCTTCTTATATCCGTTAGAGCAGCTAGCACGGCACCATATTCTAATAACAACAGCGCTGGTACCGGTGCACTATCCCTCTCTCCCTCGCATTTTGGCTGTGAGCTGCGGGCGCCAGATAAGCCAACATCCCCCATTTTCATCACTTACAGCGTCCATCGTACAGGGCAAATGAAACATGTAACAGGGGTGAAAAGGGTGTTACATTTACTTAATTATGAATATTGTTACATCAAGGCCGAAAATTAGGATGAGCCCCAACGGTCAAAATGTTTTTTTCCCTCCCAGAACTGCCAGCGCAGTGACTCCACAGATCTGGCGCCCTAGGCGAACATCTAGCCAGTGCTACGGGCCGGCCCTGAGTTCATATCATGGTTCATATGCAACTCGCAAATATCTTTCTTTCTCTCTCTTCTCTCTCGCTCTTCTCTCTCTCTCATCTCTCCTCTATTTTCTCTTCTCCCTTCTCTCTCTCCCTCTCTCAATGTTGGTACGCAAATGCGCTTTGTTTCAAATGAACCGGTGCTCTTTTTTTGCACCAGTTATGTGCAGCCCTGCTTATAGGCCTACATCTGTTTCCTGTTTCCTCACTGATGGCAAAAAAAGTCCGACATTATACGATTTAAAATAAAAACAATAATCGTGGCTTGATATTGAGTAAGAAAATGTTTTTATGAACCCCACAGCTTCCGGTCTTCCAAGACCCGACCGGACAAAAATACGTGGTGCAGGCACGAAACACAGTACCAATAGAAATACATTGCTTTTAAAATCGTTCTGTGTGACACAAAAAAAAGGTGAAAATCTTGTTGGTGAACACGAATCAATAGATTAAATGTCGTGACTATAACACGAAATGCCGTGTGACTGGGTTGAAATATAACATGTCTTGTCTCAGAATACACTTCACAAAAACAAAAATGTCTAACTAGGTTAAAAGACCTATGGTTACAAACCACAAAAAACACATTCCAAGAACAACAATATTTTTAAGAGACACACGGCTAACGTTGCGGGTTTAGCTTATAGCTGGGGTTAGCTAATCATAGCTGGGTTACATTAGCTCAACATAGCTAACATTAGCTAGTGTAACCCAGTCAGTAGGCAGCATTCAGCTAGCTGACTATACAATATGAGAAAGTATTCTAAAGTGAAACAATAGCCTAAGTATATTACAAAGTGTTTTATGAGTTGTTAACTTATTTATATACATTTTAGTGATTATGAATACTATTATATTCTATACTGTTACTTTGTCTCAAAAAGAATACAGATGTGGAAATATGTCAGCATTCAATCAATGTTAAGTAACACAATTCGGAGATTTATGCAAATTAGTGATAGGCTGATTATATCCCTTAACGCCTCATGATGTAATGTTATTTTTCTATTAGACTGACAGCTTGTCAACTCGTTGGGATACACTTCGTCACACCCAGGGCCGGTTTTTGGCATAGGCAACTATAGGCAGTCGCCTAGGGCGCAAGATCTGGGGGGGGCGCTGCGCTGGCAGCTCTGGGAGGGGAAACATTTTTTTTGACCGTTGGTGCTCATCCTAATTTTTGGCCTTGATGTAACAACATTAATAATTAAGGAAAGGTAACACCCTTTTCACCCCGGTTACACTTTTTATTTGCCCTGTACGATGGGCACTGTAAGTGATGAAAGTGGGGGATGTTGGCTTATCTGGCGCCCGCAGCTCACAGCCAAAGTGCGAGTGAGCTCGGGAGCGAGGTACCGGCGCTGTTGTTATTAGCATCTGGTGCTAGCTGCGCTAACGGATAGAAGAAGAAGATGTTTCTACAACAAAGATGGAGGGGAGCTCTTTCTTGACAGACTGAGAGGCTGATAACTACAGCTCAGTGAGGTAAAAGACTCTCTCAGTGTTTAGATAGTTAACTTTAGTCTAAGTTATCTCAGTGGGTCTCAAACGTTTTGATCACAATTTATGTAAACACATATTTCCAAGTTACTCCTTTATAATTATTGGGATAAACAGGTTTCAAATCATTTCAATGTGTAGGAGAGTAAACCAAACATATTGTTTAAAACTGGAGAGATAAAAAGCTAATTACTAAATAAATGTTAACTAGGTAAAATAAGATATGAATGAACAACAAAAAATGTCAGCTAAAATCTCGCCTAGGGCATCAAATTGGCTAGAACCGGGCCCTGGTCACACCCCATTTACTGTACATTAACAACTTCAGGTTCAGTGTGTGCTACAGGCGTCAGTCAAGGCATCCCTACTGATGTGACGTGACGTGACTGAATTGTCTTGAAATGTTTCTTTGTTACAGAGGATCCCTCATTTAATCTTCTTCCACATTCTCATTTGAACTTGCTTTTATTCTCAGCTCTCCAACAGAAAAGTCAGCCTACATTTTCAAGACTTCGACAGATCGTTCCTCAAAGCTTTGTCAATAATCAAACCTGAAATACCACCTGAGATTTCAGCTTTGACAGAAGCCTTGTCTTCGGATGGAGAACATAAATCAGGTAATGTGCAGCCTTTCTACAGTAGCTGTGGCCCTGTGGTTTCATCATCCAGGCTGTTCAACATTTAATATGATGGTCCATCACATGAAAGTCCTTGCCTCAGTCTGATTTGAATCAAACCACTCCTGATGCCTTACACTCTCCTGACTCACTTAATATCTTTGTCAAAAGCAGAGCCCATCAGGGACCAGGATGAACTTCGCGATACGGTTAATTAGCTACAAAAGTGAACAAATGCTTGCTGACAATGAGGATGTCTCATCTCATCCAATCTGACAGGCCTCAGTTAAAGTGCAGAAGCAACAGTATGGGCTTATAATAAAGTGCACACCTGCTACCACAAGACACATATTAACTCTTATAAGTGAGTAGTATCTTTTTCTCTCACCATCTCATGATGCCTTTCACTCCAAAACATATGCATTCACAGCTTCAACAACAAATTACTTTCTTGTAAAACAAATCCTTATCATAAATCAGAGTCACAACAAGGCATCCTATAGATTTCCCCCAAAAATGTTGATGCTGCCACACTGCACTCAATGGCCTCAAATTCCGCTTACTCACTGATATTTCTGAACATAAAAGTGAAATACAAACATGATCTTATATAGCAGCTTGCACTCCCTCCAGACGGACTAAACTCACAGCAATAACTGAACCTCTTCACTGTACCAGACAGTTTGAACAACCTCACTTACTAAAGTCTTCAGATTTCAATATGGAGCTCTTGTACTGCATTAAGTTCTGCAGACATAGAGAAATCGCTCTAATCTGTTATGTAATGCAACTTCAGGTTAATGTGCAGGTTCAAGCATTGACATCTGAGTGTTTTTGACCCGTTTTCAGTGGGTGAGGATGAGAGCTAGTGAATTACATACATATTCGAGATTTTCAGATAAAAACCTACATTAAAGTCTGGAAATAGGTTCAACCTTTCATCTGTTTGAAGTTCATTAAACCTATAGGCAACACCTACTGAAGTGTTACTGTAAGTCCACTTACCTCCCTCTCATTGGAAATGTGCAATATACTGTATGTGTGACGTATAATTGTCTATTACGACCCTGTGCTGAAACAATGGACGGGACCATGCTGATCTAGCAAGCTTCTGGCTATCATCGCTCACCGGCCACTAGCAAACCGACTTTAGACTGTAGATGGAATGACTCATGAATGAGTATTTTGGTTATTTTTGGTCTTCGTACATTTTGGATCCATACACCAAGCCAGCAGAGGCTGAGGCTCAGTGGGAGTGCCCTAATGATCGAAATTGAGTTGTAAATAAAACCTAGCTCTGCCGCAACAAATCAAATGCGCTCATTACTTGTTCATGGGCTCAGGGGTTACATCGAGAGTCTGAATGAGAGCCATGAGCGGTGGTTCTCAGAAGTTAACCTAACTTTAATACAACAACACAGGCGGAAGCAAGGTTTTGGATAGATTCCCTATTGCAAACAGAGTAACTCCCTTCCCTTTTGAATAATTCAGAAGAAACAATTCCTTCGCAAAGTAAGCATTGGGGTCATTGGTCAAAGCCACTTTGGTATTTGTTTACTATATGAATCCTGTTACACTCAGGGAAACTTTGCGAAAGCAGGCGGTGGACTACGCAGAACAAGGCCAACATTCAAGAAGGTGAGAAACAAACTCTGTAAGACTCCTAAAATCCTGTTTCAAATGACAGAGCATCAAAAACAGGAGGACATCACTCTAGATCTGCTCATTACTTGTAACATTTCAAAGATGTTAGACTTACCAGGTATCCGGCACACTGTTTCTGAGCTCCACTCTCGATCCTCGGAAACTGACAGGACTAATAACCACCAAGACATCCTGTCCTTTTGGTTTACATTTTATTAGACAAGACAATGATCTGTAAAACATGTACAATAGGTTTCCCAAAAAGCATACAAAATGATAATCGATCTGTGATACACAAAATAAATGAAAGAAAATCGATCAACACCCAAAAATATATGATTACATCTCCAGAGTGTGTGTGTGTGATTTTTTTAGCATTGTCATCCTGGATGTCAAACTCATCATGTGTTGGTGTGTTTTCCCCCTTTCATCATCTGTACTACATGTCATGTGAGAATTGAAAAGCTAAAAATAACATAAAGAAGGCACGTCTGGCTCCGTGATGAAAAGCTGTGATGACAATGGATGAAAGAGAGAGATGGGAGAGAGGGGGGAAATAAAAAAAACGAGGGCAAATGAGGGAGGGGATCGAATTCAGACCGAACAGCATCATTGAGGACATTCACAGCTTGTGTTCCTGGCATCGAACCCATAACGGGGGACGGAGTAAAGCACCTTGGCCAGAATGCAACACTGCATCTGTTACAGATGGGATGGACCCGGGGCCTTGTTTTAACTGCTAATGCATCTGAAATCACTGCAGTTCTCCCACACCACCATCTTAAACAAATACCGCCTGTAAACTCACTCGGAGTTAATACTTCTTTGTAATTTCCGTTTAGTTGGCAGCTTCATGACTTAATTCCTGCCAAAGTCAAGATTGTAATTCAAGATATCTCCAAATGACGCATCTCTATCAAACGTAAGGCTCTGGGTAAAACTGAACGATCCCTCACATGAGACGGAGGAGCTGAAACTCGATACTGAATGCTTGCTGAGTCATTGGTCTCTGTTTTAATGGTTCCCAATGATTGTCTTTTTCTCTATGCTCAATCTATCAACAGCAGCCCGCTGGCAAACACATTAGACACATTAATCCACAAAAGAATAAATATTCAATAATTTCAGGGAATTCATTTGCAAACAAAAGAGCAAAGCCATCACATTTAATTCCACTTTTCACAGGATTTGTTCTCTAACAGGGATTTTCATACATGATTGTCTGACACTGCACCGTATAAGGGAGTCGGAAAGACATTCACGTGTCATGAGCTCAGACTCGTCTCACAAAACTGGGAACAGTATATCTTCCTTTGGTCCATGCAGCATGCAGACATTCCCTTTTAAAATCTCAGAAACCAAAAAAAACTGAAATAAAGAAACTTTTCCACCGTTAGCCATCATAGAAGTCCCTACTTATCCTGCATCTGTCCTGAACCAAATATTGCAACTAAACCAACCAAAGAATATCCAGTTAGCATCTAACATGAAGTTACTGTGTAGCATGAAGGGGTGCTTCTATAATGACAAAAATATAAACAAACAAGGAAAACTTCTCCACCAAAGCTAGCCACGATTGGATATTAACTGATGATTGTCATACGTCAGAAAAAATTAAATATTGCATTTTGTGCCGACCTGGTAAAACGGGAAAGCTGTGATAAGAAATGTCTACTTTTTCATGTCGGAATCTTTTTAGACTGTCAACATTTCCTTCCTCTTATCATATCATTCTATTAATCTGGTTTTATGTCTCAGTTTGTGTCTTTCCACCTGTGTACATCTTTAATATCTTTCATACAAATGCAGTGTACCTGACCATGTGCTTTTTTGGGTGATTTTTACTAGTGCGGTTAACCTCGTCACAAATGTATCCTGAGGTTACATGAGATACATTTGTTGTTTGTCTCAAGGTCTTTAGTAAGAACTCGAGAGGAGACGAATGATTGCACCTCTACGTGAGATTCCGATTCCATGCTGACTGTATTTTCAGAACAGCGCTAAAAACAAAAACATGAAGCCTGCAGAGACAAGACCAAAAAAAAAAGCCCCCGCTCTCACAACATATATTGGACTTGTGCTCGTGGTGTGCGTAAATTTGACAGATGCATTGGGACGGAGATTAAAAAAACAAAACAGCTTTTCACATTTTTTGACATTCAAAATGTTTGTACAAATGGAGAAGATTATTCTGCAAACAGCCTTGGGAAAGTGTTTCAACGAGCCACCGATCATGCCATGCAGATTATTATGAACAAGGAGTAAAATCCACACCATTTCATTTGATTTTTTTCATATATTCAAATAAAAAGTTTTAGTATTAAGTGACAACCTCAAAGTATACCCGTGAAAAGTAAAATAGTAATATACACTTTGTTTTTTTAAATCGCTCAATTTGACATTTAACAAACTTCCATTCCCCTGTACAGAGGCACTGATAACACCTACACTTGTTTATTTTTTTGTATGTGTACACATTTCACCAACAATATATTATTCATCAATATTATTTACACAGTTTGTTCATCATTTGGTACCATATGACATCTATGAATACCACATTTAGTTTCAGCCCGGCACAGCTGTTGCTCACCTTTTTCTCTTTTTTTGAGGACAAAATGCAGAATGCAAATTTTCTACATCAGTGAAATGTTCTGCATATATCAGTGTGTGACCATTTTAAATCGTCTAAAATGGCTGTAATGGCAGTACTTTGTCTAATACATGCTGAGCATTTTCACACTCAAATTACATTCCTATAACGTTTTCTCAGCCTTATTACTGTGATTTATTAGAGGACTGAATACAAACATTGGTGTTTTGTGTGTGTGTGTGTGTGTGTGTGTGTGTGTGTGTGTGTGTGTGTGTGTGTGCGTAAACCCTGTGGTGTGTGTGGTCAGCTGTAAACTGTCTTTCATCTGCCCAAGACAAACAGCCTTACCAACTCTTGCAAATATGAATCATGGAATCTTAATCATGTAATGTTGCCAGGTTACAGAGCTTCAAAAATATGTCACTTCCCCTTCGTTAACACTAACGAGCCGCCCTGCGCTCCGGGGACAGACAAGGCTCTTTGACAACATAATAAAGTGGAATGTTTCTTCATTGGACTGTAGCCTTGGCAAGAGTGGGAAAGGCTTATGTTTCGTTTTTCTTGATTATTGTAAAGTTGAAAAATAACTGAAATACTTTCAAACATCTTGAGATATTAATTGAAGCTGCTTGGAGAGCCAGAACTAATTGGGAGCAAATGTAAACCCAATCAACAGTTGATTAAGAGTACTTTAAAACAATTAAAAGATGGTATCTCCTTTTCTGTAGTACAAGCCTGATGTTTTATCTTCATCATGAGAGGAAAATATGTTTAAATCACTTTCCCCAGCTGTAAACAGAAAAGCCCAGAAGTGGTAGCTTCACTTAAAAACATTAATTTTGCAATGGGGACAGTGTATGTTCATAGCACAGCATGTTGCATATAATATTTCATACTGAATTTCCTTGAAAGCTGTTCTCTCGCATTTTTTTGGCTGAAATTCAGATTGGCAAGCATCACACAGGCAGAGAGAGATGTGTTAATTAGCTGAGGGGAGTGTTCCAGTTCACTTACATTGCAACATCTCTCAACCGCATAATTAACATATTGTCAAAGACCACCTCATCACATGCTCTGCACAAATGATTTCAATGGCTACCTGGCTTGTCAGATATCATGAACTACACTGTGTGTGCAGCCTAAATAGCTTTGAAAATGTTGATACTTTGTACTTTAACCAGATATTTGAAAAGTATTTTTTCCCCCTTGCTAACATTACTATTTCTCAGTTGGCTTCACCAGAAAGGAAAACATTGTTAAACACTTTTTTAATGGAAGATGCAAAACACCCATACAGTAACACCCTCTAAATATGCCCAGCAAAGAAAAACAATTAAAAATCACCTCATGTAGGATAAAACGTAACATTCTTGAATATTAGATGATATTTTTAATGTGGAAACCAAAGTGCACGCCTTTGCTTTTCATGCAAATGTAGGTGACCTGGAACTTGCCCATTCGCCTGTGATGAGGTGCTGTGGTTGCCACAGTTACACATACATGGCGGGAGATACGAAGCTCTCGCCGCGAGAGATGTTGGCAGCCGGTTGGTCGTGATTGAAGTCGTTCCCACGGAAACCGTCGTTGGCGTGGTCTTTGAGCTCGTTGACCTTGTCATATTTGACCGAGTCGTCCAGGACCTTGGGGGCCCCGCCGTTCAGGGCCCCGCCGGACTCCTCGTCAAGGTTCTGAAAGACGTCACAAATTATATTATTTTAAATATAAATTGAATAAATCAACTCAGAATCAAATAACTGTAGTATTTAAGGGTTGGGATATTTGGTTTTGTGATGGTAATATAAGATGTTAAGCAAAAATATGCAATAGAAAGAAAAAATAAATCACATGAAGACTTATATAGATATATACATGACAGTATCAAAACTCCTTTAAATACCAGAAGAATTATAGGATATTAAGGATAGTGCAAAGGACTTAAAAGTTACATAACAAGCCTTATATGAATATAATTGAGTCCCTGCAACACAGTGTCTATCTGTCGAAACAGATTTGGAGGCATCTGTGACAGAAAGTGAGTAAAGACATGCTTTAGTGTTGGTGCAGTGGGAGCTACCGTGACAGGCTCCCCCCCTGTGGTCTCGTAGTAAACCTCTGGGCGGAGGGGGAAGGTCTCTGTGGCCGTGGGAGGCTCCGACGGCTTGTTCAGCTGCATGCACAGAAAGCACATCAGCACAGGAAAGAGAACCACTCAGAAACAATGCAATACACAGGAGAGGAGAAGAATTGCAAAGTTTACGTTAACTACATAAGAGAGCTGTGGACTAGAGTCTTAGAGGCCTCCAAAGACCGATGCATGCGGTTCATTTAATGTGATGCACTGTAAAAAGTACATCCTGGCTTTCCAGTGTCCTGAACAAAGCACAACTTATTTAAATTCTGGGAGTCAAGTGAACACATTTATAAAGTTGTTCCTGTTGTTAGAATATTGCCTTTTTTTGTTTTTTATATTTTAACCCATGGCATCTGTGGGTAATTTGTCAAAGCCAACTGTTTTATATCCACATAAATGATGATATTTCATGAAAAATCTCATTGTATAATTATTTTTTAAAAAGCACAATATCAAGGTTATTTGATCAGTAATGTTGTTTTTTATTTTCTTTGTGTCGCCCTGTTCTCCATGCATCCTCTAAGATATGTTTTCATTTGTTGTCTTCTTTAACATTAGAGAAAGAGTCTTAGATATTTGCTGTTGTTGCCTTACCATAACTACAGACAGGAAGACAGAAGTGAAGCCCGCTCTGTCACAACAGTTTATTATCGTTTGAATATAATTTATAGCGACATTGAATTCAGAAAAACTCCCCTCAGACAGCTTTGAAGGTAAAAATGTTGAATGTTTGTTTATTTGAGAGACCTCATGACTTGCAGTTTTCTTCTTTCTTTTGAAATGCTTGATTTGGATTTAGAAAACACCCGAAATAAGTAAGCATTTATTTTAATCACGATCCACAGATGGTGCCTTTCAAGACCGTTAGTAGATGTCTAATAAACATTCACTCTTGAACCCCTTGAACCCTGTCCAAATAGGCATTCAGACATCTTTATACAGCTAATCAACATTAAATTGCAGAGTTTGAGCCTCATTACATAATGTGTTAGGAAGACAACACAATGTGATGGAATGAGGGGGAGGAGAGGAGGGCTCTAATGGAGCTCTTTACAAACCCAGCTAATTATTTCGACACACTTAAGCCAACTCAGATCTCCAATCAATAGCCATTAGCCCCATTATGGCTGCCCAAATGGACTGTGTGTGTGTTTGTGAGTGTGGAATATAATCGCAGTGACAATAAAGATTGATTTGAGTTCATGTCAGCCACTCACCATCTCTGTCGAGCTGCCTGCCTTCACAGGGGGAGGGGGCTTGTGCTTGGGGGGGGCCCTGATAGGAGAAAAGACAAAAATAATGTGGTATTGATCGCTGCTTCGTTAGGACGTCAGATTTCATTTGTATAAAAACAAAGAAACAAGTTGAGAGCACGGATATAGAAAGCATTGGAATATTGAGCTCCAAAGACATCCCATTGGGGTGAAATTCAATACAGACTGTATTTATGAATCCTTCAAGTGGTGAGTTTTGTGTGTGGTTTAAAAGTTTTTGCACTTGAAGTAGGAAGCTGTGATTGAATTGTGGAGTTATATTTGTACTGAAAGAGAAATCTGTATTTAGAGTAATAAATGAAAACGCTTTTATGTGCCCACCGTGACAAGTTGCTAGTTGAACTGGAGACATTGAATGAACAATGTGCATCACTTTACACCAGCTCTGGGATTCATGAAAAAGCCTCATGTATTATGTAACAAAATAACAGTGCAGCTGTTCTTATCGAATCAACCCCTACCAACTTTAGTTTTATGAGTCAGGAAAGAATGCATAAGAAAGGGGGTGGAGTTGCTATTTTGTTCAATGATTCCATTCAATGCAGGAAGACATCTTATGGGAACTTTGCTTCTTTTGAATATGTGGCCCTTCAGCTGAAATGCTCCTCTCGAGCTCTGTTCCTAAATATCTATAGACCACCCAAATACTGTGCAAGCTTTTTTGATGACTTTACTGAACTGCTGTCTATAGTGTGTATTGACTTTGACCGTCTAGTCATTGTTGGTGATTTTAACATCCATGTTGACAACCCCCAGGACAGAGGGGCTAAAGAACTGTTTTGTGTTCTTGATAGCTATGGACGGACTCAGCATGTGACGGAGCCCACGCACAATAAGGGGCACACTCTGGACTTAATTATCTCAAAGGGTCTGAATATCTCTAAGGTTGTGGTGACTGATGTTGCACTCTTTGATCATTCGTGTGTGTTCTTTGAGAGCTCTATTTCTGTTCACAAAAATGTTCAAAAAGAGGTAACCACAAAGCGATATTTAACTGAAAATACTAGGGAAATGTTTACTCAGAATGTTTCTTCCACACTTGCCCCTGCTAACATCTCAGTAAATGAGCTAGTAGATCATTTTAATTCAAAAATTAAAAATGTTATAGATGCCATTGCTCCAATTAAGGTAAAGGAAGTGACTGGAAAGAAAATATCTCCATGGAGAAAGGCCATGACCGTGAGAGCAGAAAAAAGAGAGTGTCGAAAAGCTGAACGTAGGTGGCGAAAAACAAATCTCCAGGTTGACTTTGAAATCTATCAAGAGAGACTTGGCCTTTATAATTTGGAATTGAAAAACGCACGACAGTCTTTCTTCTCTGACATCATTACCAAAAACAAAAACAATGCACGTGCCTTGTTTGCTACCGTCGACAGACTAACTAACCCTCCAGTGTCAGTAGCCTCTGAATTTCTATCCACCAGGGCCTGCAATGATTTTGCCTCCTTCTTCACTGACAACATTCAGAAAATCAGACAAGCAGTCAGTGCCTCTGCATCAGGTACAGCAAATGTGTTGTCCCTATGTCCACCTAATATCAATTCAAACACCATGACACAATTCCATCAGATTAATGATAAAAACCTAGAGGACATTATTCAACTTCTGAAATCCTCCTCCTGCTGCCTTGATATTATTCCAACAGGATTTTTCAAAGATGTTTTTCGTTGCATGGCCTCAGATCTACTTCATATAGTAAACAAATCTCTTCACTCAGGACCTTCGGAAACAGTTCTAAATTGGTTTGAATCCTACTTGAAGGACAGAAACAACTTTGTTTCTATAGGTAAATACACATTGACAAATATGACATGTGGGGTACCTCAAGGCTCCATCTCGGGGCCTCTTCTCTTTAACATCTACATGCTACCACTGACTCAGATAATGAAAAACAACAAAATAAGTTATCATAGCTATGCGGATGACACACAAATGTACGTAAAAATTTCACCAGGAGACTATGCTCCAATTCAAACACTGAGTAAGTGCATTGAACAAATCAATGACTGGATGTGTCAGAACTTTCTCCAATTAAACAAAGATAAAACTGAGGTAATGGTTTTTGGAGCCAAGGCAGAATGTATAAAAGTCAGCGCTGAGCTTCAGCCTGCAATGTTCAAAACAACAGATAAAGCCAGAAATCTAGGTGTAGTCATGGACTCTGACCTGAGTTTCAACAGTCACATTAAAACAGTTACTAAATCAGCCTACTATTACCTAAAGAACATATCTAGGATTAAAAGACTAATGTCACAGCAGGATTTGGAAAAACTTGTCCATGCTTTTATCTTCAGTAGACTGGACTACTGTAATGGTGTCTTTGCAGGTCTCACTAAAAAATATATTAGAAAGCTGCAGCTAATTCAGAACGCTGCTGCTCGAGTCCTCACTAACACTAAGAAAGTGGATCACATCACTCCTGTTCTGAAGTCCTTACACTGGCTTCCTGTGTGTCAAAGAATAGATTTCAAAAATACTGCTGCTGGTTTATAAAGCTTTGAATGGTTTAGGCCCAAAATACATTTCTGACCTCCTGCTAAATTATGAACCATCCAGATCTCTCAGGTCTTCAGGGACGGGTCAGTTTTCTGTCCCCAGAGTCAGAACTAAACATGGTAAAGCAGCGTTCAGTTATTATGCTCCAAATATCTGGAACAAACTCCCAGAAACCTGCAGGTCCGCTGCAACTCTGACTACTTTTAAATCCAGACTAAAGACTTTTCTTTTTGCCGCTGCTTTTAATTATTCACATCTTAAACTGCACTGTGTAGTGCCGTGAAAAGAGAGTCGGAGGCGGTGTATTAAGAATGGAGTTCCAATCTTTATTATCCATTACTTTCAGAGAGGTTAACACATGCACTGCTCTGCCTGATGAGCTAGCAGGAATGGCAGCTAAAGCTACAGGTGTTCCCCACTAAAGGGTCCGTGTGGTAACACAATAAGCAAGGTGAATTATGTCCAATAACGTGTCACCACACAAACCCCCCAGAATTCACACATAAACAAAATCAGCATGGCGGGGAGGAACGACACGCCGACCCCCCGACTCCTGAGCACGGGAGTCGGAAAAGTGACTCCCGCCTGTGCGGCCCCCGGAAGGGGAGGGACCGGAACAACAGGTCTTCAATCCGTGACAGGGGGCGGCCCCGTCGCGGGGGGCGGCCCCGTCGCGGAGGTCGAGCCAGCACCACAGGCTGGTCCAAGTCCAGGTGAGCAGCCTTCACCCAGTCCACCGAGACGTGCTCGGCCTTGCCACCCAGGTCGACCACCAGGTGCTTGTCCCCGTGCTCCAAGACCCAGAAAGGCCCATCATAAGGGGGCTGCAGGGGGCCTCTGTGCGCATCGTGCCGGATGAACACGTGCTCCGCCGAGCGGAGCTCTGCGGGAACTTGGGACACCTGAGTACCGTGCTGAGTAGTAGGGATCGGAGCAAAGGCCTCAGCGACGTCACGCAGGAAAGCCCGCTGGGCCGACGCCGACCAGGGAGCCGATGCATTTGGGAGGAAATCCCCCGGAACTCTCAGCGGCTGACCGTAGACCATCTCCGCTGTAGAACACTGCAGATCTTCCTTAGGTGCGGTCCTCAGGCCCAGCATCACCCAGGGCAGCTTGTCGACCCAGTTACCGTCCGTAAGGCCGGCCTTGAGGGCCGCCTTCATGGAGCGATGAAAGCGCTCGCAGAGGCCGTTAGCCTGAGGGTGGTAAGCGGTAGTCCTGTGCAGCTTAACCCCAAACCGCCTGCCACAGCGTTCTAGAGCTCGGACGTGAACTGAGAGCCCCTGTCTGAGGAAATGTCTGACGGGGTGCCAAAACGACACACCCACGTTGCAATGAAGGCCCGGGCAACGTCTGCGGCTGATGTCGAAACGAGCGGAACCGCCTCCGGCCAACGGGTCGTTCTGTCCACCATGGTGAGGAGGTAGGAAAACCCCTGAGAGGAAGGCAACGGACCAACCAGGTCAATGTTGACGTGATCAAACCTCCTCTCAGGCACCAGGAAACGCTCCAACGGGGCCTTCGTGTGGCGGTGCACCTTAGCGCGTTGACAAGCCACGCACTCCCTGGCCCAAGTCCTCACGTCCCTTTTCAGTCCTTGCCAAACGAACTTCGCCGCTACCAAACGCACCGAAGGTTTAACGCCGGGGTGTGACAGGCCGTGCACAGCCTCGAACACAGGACGCCTCCAGCTGGCAGGGACGACAGGCCGCGCCAGGCCCGTAGAGACGTCACACAGGAGAGTAATGCCCGCGTCGCCGAACACCACGTCCTCCAAGCGCAGCCCCGCGCTCTCCACCTTCAGGGCCTGGACGCCGGGATCTGTGACCTGGTCTGCCGCCATGCGAGTATAGTCCAGGCCCAACTGGACGGCACCAATGACGACCCTGGAGAGGCAATCAGCAACCAGGTTCGACTTGCCAGCCACGTGCTTAATGTCCGTAGTGAACTCCGATATGTAGGACAGCTGCCGCTGCTGACGTGCCGACCAAGGCTCCGCCACTTTTGACATGGCGAAGGTGAACGGCTTGTGGTCGACAAACGCCGTAAATTCACGGCCTTCCAGCATGAAACGGAAGTGCCGCACGGCCAAATAAAGTCCGAGGAGCTCCCGGTCAAAGGCGCTGTATTTGCGTTCTCTAGGCGTCAGCTGGCGGCTGAAAAAGGCGAGCGGCTGCCAAGCGCCCTCCACCCACTGCTCGTGCACTGCGCCGACCGCGTAGTCTGACGCGTCCGTGGTGATGGAGATGGGAGCCGTAGATGATGGGTGTGCCAGCAAAGCCGCCTGAGCCAACGCGGTCTTGACCTCAGCAAAAGCGCCGTCCGCCTCTGCTGTCCAGTCGATCTCCTGGACGGGGGTCTTGCCTTTCAACGCTTCATACAGCGGCCGCATGATGTGTGCGGCCCGGGCGATGAAACGGTGGTAGAAAGTCACCATCCCCAGAAACTCACGGAGCGACCGGGCTGTGAGCGGGCGAGGAAACGCCGCAACAGCCTCCACCTTCGCTGGCAGAGGTGTCGCACCGCCCTTGGTGACGCGGTGCCCCAGGAAATCGATGTCCGACACCCCGAACTGGCACTTTGCAGGATTGATGATTAATCCGTGTTCGTTGAGCCGTGTGAAAAGGGCTCGGAGGTGGGACAGGTGCTCCTGCACTGAAGCGCTGGCGACGAGTATGTCGTCGAGGTAAACAACACAACAACAACACAAACGGCAGGTCCCGCAGCACCGAATCCATCAGGCGCTGGAACGTCTGAGCGGCATTCTTGAGTCCAAAAGGCATCCGCAGGAACTCAAAAAGTCCAAAAGGCGTTATCATTGCTGTCTTGGGAATGTCCAGGGGGTGCATGGGCACCTGGTGGTATCCACGCACCAGGTCCACCTTGGAAAACACCCCCGTACCGGCCAGATGCGCCGAAAAGTCCTGAATGTGCGGCACCGGATAGCGGTCAGGCGTAGTGGTGTCGTTGAGTCGGCGGTAATCCCCGCACGGGTGGAACCCGCCGTTCGATTTGGGAACGACGTGCAGGGGGGAAGCCCAAGGACTGTCAGAGCGGCGGACAATGCCCAGGCGCTCCATGGTTGCGAACTCCACCCTCGCTACAGCCAGCTTAGAATGGTTCAACCGCCGGGCCCTGGCGTAGACAGGAGGCCCCCCGGTAGTGACGTGGTGTTCCACGCCATGCTTAGTGGTAAGCGCAGAGAAGGTGGGTAGCGACAGGTCTGGAAACTTGGCCAACAGTCTGAGAAGCGTGTCTGCACCTGACAGCGAGCCTGACAGCCCGTCGTACGCTGCGCTGCCAAGTGTGCACACGAGGGAAGAAAACGTTAAGGCATCAACCAAACGCCTATTCTTAACGTCCACTAAGAGTCCATGAGCACACAAAAAATCCACTCCGAGGAGGGGAAAAGAAATGTCCGCTGTCACAAAATCCCAGCTGAAACGCTGTCCTCCGATGCACAAACACATAGGCCTCACGCCGTACGTGCGAATGGGACTGCCGTTAGCCGTCGTCAATTGCAGTCCGTGCCCCCCACGGGCGACGTCTTCACTCGACGCTGAAACTACGCTCCGTTGAGCGCCCGTGTCACACAGAAACAAGCTCCCCGAAACGCTGTCGCTGACGAAGAGGAGCCTGCACGTGCCGCCGACGCTCAGAGCCACTACTGAGCGCCGGCCCCTCCGTTTCCCGGGGGTTTGTAGCTGCACGGAGCGATGCATCTCTTCGCCCTTGTCCCGAAACGTGCGTGGTAAACGCACTCTCCGGCGTTTCCACGCCGGCTAGCCACAGCCATGTCCGGCCTCCGCCACGCTTTCTTGACTGCCGGTGGGCCGCTGAGCGTCGCGGCTAACGTCTCTGCCCCGGGCTGTTGCGTAGCCAGGAAAAAACGATCCGCTTCCTCAGCCAAAGCACGGGGCTCCGTGACAGGCGTGTTGGCCAGCGCCGTCTGTACCCGGGGAGGCAAGTGACGCAGGAAAATCTCCGTGAATAAAATCCGGGGATCTTCCCCCCCTAGCAGATTTAGCATTTTCTCCATTAGCTGGGATGGCTTGCTGTCTCCTAGGCCTTGAATGTCAAGTATCTGGCAGGCCCTCTCCTTAGCAGATAAGCTAAATGTCTTAAGGAGAAGGGCCTTAATCGCCTCATATTTGCCATGATGTGGGGGGGCTGCGATGAATCCCACCAACCTGGACAACGTGGAGCTCCCCAGCGCTGCTACCACATGGTAGTATTTTAGGTCCCCGTCACGGACCTGTCGGCAGGCGAAATGTGCC
The DNA here is from genome assembly GCF_902827175.1 of Gymnodraco acuticeps. NCBI lineage: Eukaryota > Metazoa > Chordata > Actinopteri > Perciformes > Bathydraconidae > Gymnodraco > Gymnodraco acuticeps. The sequence continues at coordinate 1,605,631 of NW_022992032.1, forward strand.
TCCACGTGTGCGAACCATGCCTCCGCGGCGTGCTCCCAGAATTCCGGCAGCTTTATGAAAACATCGCGCTCAGCCATGTTCGTTAATTTTCCAGAAACTTTCTCGGAAAAGTCAGGGTCACCAGTGTAGTGCCGTGAAAAGAGAGTCGGAGGCGGTGTATTAAGAATGGAGTTCCAATCTTTATTATCCATTACTTTCAGAGAGGTTAACACATGCACTGCTCTGCCTGATGAGCTAGCAGGAATGGCAGCTAAAGCTACAGGTGTTCCCCACTAAAGGGTCCGTGTGGCAACACAATAAGCAAGGTGAATTATGTCCAATAACGTGTCACCACAACTGTAACTTTTATCCATGTATTTTTTCTTTTAATGTTTCTTTTATTATCTTTTCTTTTTAATGACTGATTTTAAATGCCATTTTCTTAATGTCTTTCGTTTTTTGTAAAGCACTTTGAATTGCCTTGTGTTGAAAGGTGCTATATAAATAAACTTGCCTTGCCTTGCCTAGGTGACTATGGGCAGAAACACATTGTGAAAATATGAAAAACAGTAGGTTCATAGCTTGTCCTGAACTTCCTTATTATAAGAACATTTAACACATAAAGCAGACACAGCGTAACTCGCTTCCTTTGATCGTTCTATTATACCTGACAAATGTAAGTAGAATCACTCAACCAGGGCCGATTCTAGCCAATTTGATGCCCTAGGCGATGCCCCCCCCCCCCCCCCCTATAGAACAGGGGTCGGCAACAGGCGGACCGCGGTCCGGATCCGGACCCAGACGCCTACCTATACGGACCCGGACCTATAATCAATACATTAATAGGGGATTTCAATTATGACTGGGCGATTATATTTTAACTGCCGCCGACAGGGGGCGAAAGAGACGAGTGAGCGATACAGGGAGAGAAACACAGAAGAAGAGAAACACAGAAGAAGAGATGAGAGCGCGGCAGAGAGAAGCGGAGAGGAAAGTGAGTGAAGAGAATAATTAGCGATACAGGGAGAGAAGCGGAGAGGAGAGTGAACAGGCGTGTTAGCGGCAGACAGGGAGAGACAAATAATTACTCATGGCGCTCTCCACGAAGAGGAAAGTGGACAGTGAGAACAGAGCTTTTAACCCTGAGTGGACTCATTCATATTCATCCTGCCCACTGGGAGCACAGAACCAGTGTGTCTCATTTGTTCAGAGACCGTGGTGCTCATTAAAAGTGCCAAAACGCCACTATGAGACAAACCACAAAGTGTTTGACCAAACATTCCCTCTCAAGTCAGAACTGAGGTCACAAAAAATAAGCAGTCTCAGAGCCCAATATGATCAGTCCACCTGGATCAAAACTAAAACTAAATATCGTTCCAGGGCAGGCTAACCGAGGCAAACCAATGAGCACCTGCATGTGTGTATGAGAATGGCCCTGACACCATTTCAGCCCAGATTTACAAACTCCTGGCAGGACAAGCTCGAGCTCAATTCTCGCACTGAATAAAAAAAAGTGAGTGAGGGACTGCAATATAAGAAGGAAAGAAAGAGACAATTTAAAACTGTTCAATTGTTATGATGTGTAAAGACTGATATTGTTCTATAATCGTCTGAAACTGTTAAGTTATGATGTGAAACCTTACACATATCCACAGTATTTACTGTATACTGTATCTGTATAGTTCAATGTCAATTGACAATACATATTGTTGTTTTTGAATTGTACTTTCTTTATTTGATTAGCAGTCAGTTGTTGATTACATGCAGACGTTGATAAAGCTAGAGGCTACTTCAATATATATCAATCACACTAATTCATAAAGCAAGTTAGACATTTTGATGTTCCAGACCTTTGCATGGGGATATTTTCTCTAACTGGACCTCGTTGAATTTTAGTTGAATACCCCTGCTATAGAATATATAAAGAATACATGAAAAATCTCTACAAAAGATAAATACACTACAAAAACAGAAACTTATTGACATAGGTAATATACACCAAAAAGGCTTTAAATTTATTCAGTATTATATGGACATGTTTGACTTGGGGGATGGACATCATCTCCTCTAGGGGGGTCCGGGGGTATGCCCCCCCGAAAAAAAAGTTTGAACATTTTAAAGTCAAATGCTTCAATCTGGTGCACTTTGAGCACACAATTACTAGAGACCTGATCTGGGGGTACAAATGTAAACACCCATATGAAAAGATCGGTTTATATTTTAATAATCAAATAAGTATTTGAACATAGCCAATAACAAATAAATGTAACTTATTTTATTTTTGTTGTTCATTCATATCTTATTAACATTTTTTTTTGTAATTTTGCATTTTTTTTTATCTCTCCAGTTTTAAACAATTTTTTTTGGTTTACTGTCCTATAGTATACATTGAAATGATTTCAAACCTGTTTATTCCAATAATTATAAAGGAGTGCCTTGGAAATATATGTTTACATAAATTGTGATCAAAACGTTTGAGACCCACTGAGATAACTTAGACTAAAGTTAGCTATCTAAACACTGAGAGAGTCCTTTACCTCACTGAGCTGTAGTTATCAGCCTCTCAGTCTGCCAGGAGAGAGCTCCCCTCCACCTTTGTTGTAGAAACATCTTCTTATATCCGTTAGCGCAGCTAGCACCAGATGCTAATAACAACAGCGCCGGTACCTCGCTCCCGCGCTCACTCGCACTTTGGCTGTGAGCTGCGAGTGCCAGATAAGCCAACATCCCCCACTTTCATCACTTACAGCGCCCATCGTACAGGGCAAATGAAAAGTGTGACCGGGGTGAAAAGGGTGTTACCTTGACTTAAGTATGAATGTTGTTATATCAAGGCCGAAAATTAGGATGAGCACCAACAGTCAAAAATGTTTCCCCCCCCCCCCCCCCAGATCTGGCACCCTAGCGACCGCCTATGTTGCCTATGCCAAAAACCGGCCCTGCACTGAACTCAGGTAAAGAGCTATTTAAAGATATAAATGCAGAGTATTGTCAACATTTATTTGACTGTTATTATCAAAATGTATTGTAATTTTATGATAAATGGGCTTGTATTTATATATTAGCCGCTTTCTTTGTACTTTTCCGTACTTACAGACCCGGCGCCAGAACAGATCTACAGAGAGGGCATATGCTTTTCATGGGAGGGGAGCCTACCTCCTCATCACTCCACCGCTCACATGTTTTTTTTTGTGTTGCCATAAGTTAGTCTCTCTCCGTTTGTGCGCTGGGCTAATGCTAATGCTAATAATGCTAATGCCAGCAAATAAAATGGCGGCTTCACAACACTTTTCAGAGTTTTACGGGCCGTGGTTTACAATTCTCCCAGCCAATCAGAAATTGGAACTTTTTTCTCCCCAGGAAATTACCTGCTCTCTAGCAGGGACTGCAAAGGGGGGGAAAGTTCTCTTTTTGGTGTGAACGCAAAATCCCAGGAACTATCGGAACTAAAAGGGAAAAGTACGGGGAAAAGTACTCCGGTGTGAAAGCGCCTATTGAGCCATGCTTCATTCTGCCTTTTACTTATAATTGTTTGTATGATAGAGTTTATGTAATGTTTTTGACTGTCTTTTAAAAGTTACACGTGTAGCTGCCCAGGGACTCAGTATGGAAATGAGCTAAAAGCTAAATCTAGCATCAATCATCTCTTCTCTTTTAAGAATAATCTTTTTTTTAATGCATGGTCCTTTTTAGACTTTAGTCTCCAGTTGACTAATATACTATGTGTGGCGCTTTAGGTGCTGCATGTGGTGAATCCGAGGCAAGATAGCAAACAGTAGCATAAAACAAGCTACTGTAACATAGGCTAAAAGCTCTAGAGTTGACAGAAAATACCCTTGTAATTTGGCTATTCTAAAGTCGAGAGAATTATGAATTCATCCCATTAAAACAATTTGGTACCACTTTACAATAAGACTACCCTTATAAAGGATTCATAAAGCGTTTATAATTAGGTTATGAATTAGGTTGTAAACACTTTATTAATCATTAAGAACCATTTATAAACCAGTTCTAACATAGTTTTCATACATCAACACAGGCTCACTATTTGGCAAGATGACTAAGCCTTATATTGTCTACTTAGCGAGAATCAACTCAGTGAACAACAGATACCAAAGATGCTGGCTGATGAAGAAGATGCAGTAAGCTAAGTAGCCAATATAAGAATTAGCAGTACAGATAAATGTGGGCTCACTATTTGGCAAGCAACCGGTCACAGTCACCCTGTTTATCTCATGTATTATAAAAGCTTATTAATGATTTATAAAGTGTTCACAACCTAATTAATAAATGAATTACAAACTATTTATAAGGGTAGTCTTATTGTTAAGTGGTACCAACTATTTTAGCAGGTGATAGATGTTTAAGGACAATAATATATTAAGGTGACCAGATTTTCAAAATTAAAACCGGGGACATTTTGAGTTTTGCGGTCAAAATCTCATTAACATATCCAATTTTCTTCACTGTTAAAGAATAAAGGGGGACAATTCTGGTTCAATGTAATTCAAACATTTTAACTGTTGGATACAAACAGAAGGACAATAGCTCATATATGAGACTGCAGTGGTCTTTTATTTTGAAACTGTACATCATCCAGATTCTCTCTGCGTGATTAGATGGGGTGTCCTGCTATCACCCTGAAGTGAAATAAGTCTTTGATACTGGATAGTTTTTGTTTTATTCTTATCTAAAAATAGAGGGATGATAGCTCATATATGAGACTACAAAGGTCTTTTATTTTGAAACTCTACATCAGAATGTCCTGATTCTCTCTGAGTGACTAGATGGGGTGTCCTGCTATCACCCTGAAGTGAAATAAGTCTTTGATACTGGATAGTTTTTGTTTTATTTTTATATACAATTAGAGGGATGATAGCTCATATATGAGACTACAAAGGTCTTTTATTTTGAAACTCTACATCAGAATGTCCTGATTCTCTCTGAGTGACTAGATGGGGTGTCCTGCTATCACCCTGAAGTGAAATAAGTATTTGATTGACTTCGACTGACTCTTTGATTATGGACAGTTTCCATTAAATAATAATCAAAATATCGATGGACAATAGATCTAATTTGAGATTTTAAACAGCACACATTTTAAATTGTGCTTCAGAAAATAATGTTATTTTAGGAGTGTTGTGAGATGGTGTCAACATCAATTGAAATTAGTCAACCAGTGGAAATGTCAGATATGTCTTCATAACTGTATCCTTACATTTTACATTCACTCAGTTATAATGTGGTAGTTATACGTAGTTTGTTTTAAAGTATTATTGATCACATTATATTGTACATATTTCTTAATTTAAGATCCAGTATATATGAATATGTTTGGTGTGTTTTTTAGGTATATTTGTTATTGACCGAGTAAACGCTTTTATTTTGAAGGCAGTTTTTACAGGCCTCTACCGTAATGCATAGGATATTCGCGCACCGGAATACAATGTGCGGGCTGGCTTGACTGGTTTTCCCGAAGTGGGGGCTGGCTTGACCACAGTCTGTAGTGTTTACCCAGTGTTTCCTGACATGAAACGTTTTTATTTCACCTTGCTATGTGTTTTTAACGTATATTAAAAACCGGGAACATTTCCGTGGAGAGTTTTAACCGGGGACAGGCCAATACAAACGGGGACTGTCCCCGGAAAACGGGGACGTCTGGTCCCCCTATAATATATGCCTTACTGTTTATATTTATAAAATATGTTAAGCTAGCTAATGTACATGCTAGCTATATCTCTCATTTCAAGTTTTAAACGTACAGTAAAGAGTTAAATGCTTGTCCTGGCATCTTTTGCCAGCCTCGTCCAACACAAAAACTTTCCCCTCTGTACTCAGTTGTGCGCTTGTGAAAAATGCCGTACATATACATAATATCTTGCACTGCTGTGTCTTAAGAGTGAATTCATCAGCCACAACGGGAGCCACGTGGACAGCCCGAGCTGGGAACAAATTATGATATGAGGCTTTAAGGAATGTAATTTCCTTATAATTTCAGGCCAGGGGTAATTTCATGATATATTATGTGAGTGGCTTACTGTATGAATCATCTTTATGGTTTAAATATTCAGAATGCTTTTAATCTTGAACTTTGCAGTCATCATTTCTAGATGCTTGCGGAACGAATTACATCTTATTCTACTGTGGAAGTGGTTGCATATTTGAGCATCAGCAAAATGTCTACCACATTCGTATGAATCTAGTTAACCTTTCTGTGGAATAAAAATACTGCATATGTGTTATCTTATTGTTAGCTGGCATGAAGACTCAGTTTGGAAAAAAAGACCTCTTGAACTGGGAATAAAACAAGGCAAAAAAACAGGCAAGGTTTGACAAATTCCAATATGCAGCAGCAGCCAAGGGGAGGAATTGCAGCCGGCGTGTGTGTCTGTGTGCGTGTGGGGGGGATTTTGGGGAGTAAAGTCTCCAGGCTGACTCAGGCTATAAACTTCAGGTCAGGATTTGTGACCAGGCTCCTTCTGCCGGGTCCCCTCATGACATGTAATACATTTTAATGAGCTTTAGTCCCGGAAGCGGAGATACATTTTTCTCAGGAGGTTAAAAAACCTGATGAAGTCGTAGCAGGGTTGCTAATGAAGACTTACTCTCCGTCCTCCTGGCGTTTGCGAATGAAAAAGATGATGCCAACAATGATGCCGATGAAGGCCAGGGCGCCGAGGATACCGCCAATAACCGCACCTGACGACGGGCCCGGGGTGACTGGTCTCTGCTCTTCTGTTAAGAAAGAACAAAGACAAAGCAAGAATATTAATTGCAATTCATGTTATGGCTTCTGGCACTTAAAGGCTGCATCATATTTGTGTTTCTATGTGTGTGGTGAGAGAAAATAGTCTGTGGCTGTGTAAAGCAAACATCACACAAATGATACGTGAGTTAAATGAACCATCATGAGAAATCTCAAGAGGAATAAGATAGTTGGAACCAGGTAATCAAATGTCAAGTTTCTATTTAATCAAGCGTGTGTTTTCATGGTGTGACATTTTTCGCACATAAGGCACATGAGCATGAAGACATCTTGTTAAAATGAAAGCAGCTCAAAGCGCTGTGTTGTGATGCTAACACTCTTGAATGCCATACATCTTTAAAAGCCTCACACAAGCTGAACCTCACGCTTCTGACCTCGTCATCTCACTTCCATTAAGAGCCTATTCATGATTGTTCAGGGCTGTGAGGCAACTAAATTGACTGTAAAAGCATCTCATTACAGTAGTGCTTTTATTTGAAAAAATAAAGCCGCACCCAACCACCAGCATAAATTGTTTCTGCCCATCATCCAGTGTAAGACAACAAAGGCAGGTTTGAAATATGTTCACAGGCTTTTTTGTCCATTTTGTCATGAAACTGTATTTCATCACTACCAGTGAAGACAAAGCACTCCACTGTGTTTGATATAGAGATGATAAAAGGATAATTACACCAATGCTTTGCACTCAATTAGGTTTACCACATTTAGCTGATGGTTGTATGATTATTTGACTAAAATGAGGCCAATTTGTGTTGCTGCTGCAAACAAAACTGTACTGCAATTACAGTGCATAGTTTGAGTTACAGCTTGTGAAACACATCAAAATGCAATTGAATACGTTTAAAAAAACATGTGCATTAAACAGAAATACACCTTTTTTCTTCCTTTTCAGGAAGGATGTTTTTTTCATCTACCAAATGGGATATCATCCACATGTTATACATCAAATATGCTTTATCAAATAACAATGGAATTCCACCCAAAGATTGTCCTTAAACATTTCAATATTTAGATCTGTGTATTGTTGACCAGAATAGTTAATTATTTCCTAATCGCCTTTGCTTTCTATACATTTAATTCCTTTAACCTCAAGCAACCCCTAATTATTGTAATTCAGTTGGATGCTGAATTTTCAGCTACTGGTAAGATTTAAAAAAAAGTCATGCATAGCTAGATTTACAAAGGATAAGTGATAATATAGGCAATTTGGGAGTTGCATGGTCAATGGGTGTGATAAAGACTGCATTTTGTCCTCCTCCCCAGCAGGTGGTGTTCTGTTCCAAGTTTATATCATCTTCGAGGAGAGGGAGAATGATAAATAGATAGATAGATAGATAGATAGATAGGTATAGGTAGGTAGATCAGAACACACAGCGGGAAAGAGCAAAGTAGGAGAATGAAGGAGATAGATAACGTTGATAACAAAGGGAAGATGGAGGGGAGAGAGGAGGGCAGATGAAGGAGGGAGAGAAATATGGAAATGAGGAAATGAGGGAGGGAGGGAGGTTGAGAGACAGATGAGGTAGGAAAGAGGAGGCAAGGAAGAAAGGATACATTCAGTGGGGAGAGAAAAGGAGGGATACACAATGACGGGATGGAAAGCCAGATGTACACTGAACAAAAATATAAATGCAACACTTTTGTTTTTGCTCCCATTTTTCAATGTGGCCTTTTATTGGGGCCAGCCTAAGGCACACCTGTGCAATAATCATGCTGTCTAATCAGCATCTTGATATGCCACACCTGTGAGGTGGGATGGATTATCTCGGCAAAGGAGAAGTGCTCACTATTACAGATTTTTTCAGATTTGTGAACAATATTTGAGAGAAATGGTTATTTTGTGTATATAGAAAATGTTTTAGATCTTTGAGTTCATCTCATGAAAAATGGGAGCAAAAACAAAAGTGTTGCGTTTATATTTTTGTTCAGTGTATATAGATGAGAAAGATGGACAATGACTTCAGGCCTTTCCTAACACATAAAGATGCATGCAGACACACACACACACACACACACACACACACACACACACACACACACACACACACACACACACACACACACTAACACACACACACACACACACACACACACACACACACACACACACACACACACACACACACACACACACACACACACACACACACACACACACACACACAGGCATGAAAACGGGTCAGTGGTGAAAAAGGTGAGAAGGATATTATCCCTCTAGGGGGGTCCAGGGGCATGCTCCCCCGGAATAACATTTGGAATATTCCATATTTTAAAGCATCAATCTGATGCATTTTGAGATGCATTTTTTTGCCAACCTGGGGAGAGCTGGAGAAACTTAACTTCAGCCATGAGTAAAAAATATGATGGCCTCCTTACTAAGTATTATCAGGGATGCAAACTCATCAGGTATGGAAAAGGTGACAAGGACCCGAGCCCCCCGACCCCACGGAATATCGGCTTTAAAATGAGGAATAACAGAGGATTTTAGCAGTCAAAACAACTAAAGCAGCAGTGTTAATAATAACAGAAACGCTAAAGAGTCACATCTAATAGAAATATATAAAAGCATTTATTTTAATTTTGTAGCAGTCAGTTTATAATTTTGGCAGCACTGTTGAGCATTTTGAAAATCTATTGTCATGCCTCTGTGCAAGGCTTAGTCTTTCTATCTTTATGGCATCTGGTGTAAAGTAAATAAATTCATAAACTCAAGTACTATAGCCTACTTGGGTACAATTTTGAGATACTTGTACTTTATTTAACTATTTCAATGTTTTGCTACTTTGTTCTTCTTCTCCTCTACAGTTCAGAGGTAAATGGTGTACTTTGACTCCACTACATGTATTAATACCTTTAGTTACTTTACAGATGTGGATGAATGATGTGAAATCTAATCAAGTGTTGAATCAGACTTTAGTTCCACCTGGAGTAAATCCACAAGCTACCCTGCAGTATACAAAGTCATTCAAACTAGCTGCACCTTTACCAGCTTTGAGAACACTTTCATGATCAATCATTATAAAACATATCATATATATTATTCTGAAATGGACCAATCTGCACAACGACTACTTTTACTGTCGCTACTTTCACTATATTTTGATGAGAATACTTTTCTACTTTTACTTGAGGAACATTTTGAATGCAGTACTTTTACTAACAGAGTATTCCTACACTCTGGCACTTCTACTTTTACTCAAGTACAAGACCTGAGTATTTCTGCTTTTAATCAAGTACAAGATCTGAGTACTTCTACTTTTAATCAAGTACAAGATCTGAGTACTTCTACTTTTACTCAAGTACAAGATCTGAGTATTGCTGCTTTTAATCAAGTACAAGATCTGAGTACTTCTACTTTTACTTTAGTACAAGATCTGAGTGCTTCTACTTTTACTCAAGTACAAGATCTATACTTATACCACCTCCGTTTATAGCCTATGAAAAAAAAACTATTAGAAAACGAAGGCTAAAGCTAACGTTAGCAGATAGTGACAATGTATGCTAGCTAGCTAGCTAAACGATAATATTGCGACTGGGAGCTCTGCTCTGAACACCTGAACGGCCCGTTCTAACAGCTGTTCACCAGCGGTCCAGTCTGTACCACAGTGACTCCGGACCGCACAGTTAATATTAACGAACGCACCCGTAGGTAATGTGGCTGCTGAAGCTAGACCATCATCGCGGAGCAGCAGAGCCGACAGGCAGGAAGACTCGAGCACACAGCTCGCGCTGCATTATAATATATAAAAAAAGAACACCATGCGTGTCATGACGGCACATAACAGCTCGCGGCCGCAGATTACTCCGGGTCCCAGACCCCCCCATACCCCAAAAATATTTTTATTGCAGATCTACATGAATCACACAAACGACCTATTTTGGATTCAAAACGGCGAATTTCGCCGAAAGGTGAGTGATTTTCATGCCTGATACATCACTTCAGGGGACATTACATTGACTTACATGCATTTCCTGGAGACTTATCCTAACCTTAACCATAACCAACACATGCCTAACCATAACCCTTACCCTTAACCTTACCCTTACCCTAATCCTAAACCTAACCAAGTCTTCACCCTAAAATTAATGATTCCCCTCATGGGGACCTCCAATTTGTCCCCATAAGGGAAGCCAGTCCCCACACGTGACTATGTAAACAGATTTAGGTCCCCACAAGTATAGTAATGCTAGACCACACACACACACACACACACACACACACACACACACACACACACACACACACACACACACACACACACACACACACACACACACACACACACACACACACACACACACACACACACACACACACGTGAACTGAACACCTCATCAACTCTCAGTGTGTGAACACGTGTGTGTGTGTTGGAAGCTTATTTAATGCGGGCCATGATCAAAGTTTACACTGCCAATGTTTGCCATCGATGTACGTGGTCGATAACAGACTGCATTTTCGATAGACAATGAGTCGTGGTGCTGCATGACAAACGGCACTCAGGCGACATTGAAAAGCGTCTGGGATTTGTTTCAGGAACATAAATCTGATTAAGGGTTAAGAATTATATGCATCCCAGAAAGGGTAGAGAAGAGGAGAGAAGATGGATTATCTAAAGATAGATGCAGAATTAATGTTGATAGAGAGAACACACTCCTTCACCTTTGCTTCCTCATAATATCCCTCAACAGGCAGAAATCCTCATCACCTATCCTCATCATTAACACCTTTTCTTACAACAGTTTCTGCAACAACTGAGTTTCCATCTTCTTTTTTAAATCAGCAGGTGGAATCAAGACATAAAAAAATATCCCAATGGAAATGCCACACATAAAAAAAGAAGCTAAATATAGTCCCTGGAAAAGTTGGGCTTCTGATCAGGTAAAGGTACACACTCTTAAATGATACAATTACAGAACTACTTTTTACTTTTTATTTTCACACTCGCCCACCTTTATATGGCTGCCCGCCACCTGAAATACCCAAATATGAGGAATTAAAAGTTTCTCCTTTGTCAGACACTGTTGATACCCATGAGTCCTTTCACTTGTTCATAAAACCTAACCAATGCATAAATAACTTCCCTACAAAACTGCCATTTCAGGTAAGAAGCATAAACAGAATGTTCCAACGTACTGTAAACCTAATGACATGTTACAATAACACATTACCCCTAGAAATATTGGAAATGACCAGTTGTCCTTGGCAATGTACTCATTTGATATCGTACGTAAAAGTGATTCCTTTATTTTTTATGCATACTTTGAATGTCCAGCAACACGTGGGGGTTACTTCTTGTTACATGCAGTCTTTTTAAGGCAAACGTCCATCCTCACAGGAAACAATTTTGTTAGGTTAGGAAGAATTCAGAATTCTGGTTTGAAATAACTACGAAAATGAACCAGTTACGTGAGAATTACTGTAAGTGAAATTAGAGAAGTTACGTGAGAAATAAGTCAACCTTTTAGTTCCATAACTTTGGAAGTGGCCAGCACTGATATATTATGTGACGAATCAACCAAATCTGGTCTCATGCGGGACCCAAACAGCTTCCTCTTTTATAAAATAACTTTTTTGTTTGGATACACCTATTTAACCCGAGCTCCTCTCCCCTCAGGAATTTGACAATTTTATACTTCCTGGTGAAAATGATTTTATGGGATTAACCTGAATTACAGTATATCACTTGTCATGGATATAGCTACAAAGTGTATGAGAACCATACTGCCTGTCTTGGTAAAAAACAGGGAGTAGTGATAACCACTTCAAGACACTGGTACTTGCTTACCATGCTGCGAATGGATCTGGCCCTTCGTACATCCAGGACATGGTTAAACCGTACACCCCAGCGCGTGTACTACGCTCTGCATCAGCCAAACGACTCGCTGCGCCCTTGCTGCGAGGGGGACCCAAGTTCCCAACGGCGAAAACACGTGGGTTTGCTGTCCTGGCTCCAGGATGGTGGAATGAGCTCCCCATTGACATCAGGACGGCAGATAGCTTGCACATCTTCCGGCGCAAACTGAAAACTCATCTCTTTCGACTCCACTTCGAGCGATAGAACTATTAACGAAGCACTTTTATACTAATAAAGGACTGGCTTTTCTATAGCCAGTTGAGTAGCACTTGAAATGTTTTTGCTCTATGAAACCTGATGTACTTATATGATTCTGTTTTCTTCAAGTTGTATTTTGTTGGACGAACGCACTTATTGTAAGTCGCTTTGGATAAAAGCGTCAGCTAAATGCAATGTAATGTAATGTAATGTAATAACTAAGGGCGGAGGTTAGGGGTAGTGGATGGAGGTCTTTTTTTTAGCATTTAGCAACCAAAACATGTTTCATCCATGAGCAGCAGGAGTGATTCTCAGTATGTTGGTTTAGAGCGGCTTTTCAAATCTCCTGCATGCAGGTTGCTTTAGTGGTGATTCAATACACCCACATACACTTCCTGTCAATGGCGGGCTCAACGCATCCTCCTCTGATGCTATACACACACCGAGACCTTAGAGAACTGCACCGTGCACTTTCCTTCACCTCCATTAGATTCCCTCTTTATCTAAAATGCAGCTCGATTTCCTCATCAACGAGTCAGCCCTCGGTCCTGCTGGAGTTAGTGGAATATTTATGCTAATTATGAAACATTTATATTGTTAAATCAATAGCCTCATATTGTAGCATTGCTTTTTAGATAAAAAAAATGTGTGGGTGGGAATTCAATGGAGCACAAAGCACAGCAGACCTTCACTCGTCCTGTTTCTTGCCATTTCTCACGTAGCAAAATACCCCAAATCTACAGATATAATGCTATTATCTAAGTCAGAGGTTCTCAACTGGTCAGGCCTCGGGACCCACTTTTTCCATTGTCAATACATCGCGACCCGAAATTTTGAACCACTCAAATCTATTCAACAAAAAATCGTGCTATAATATAAGCTTTTCAGCATACAATATTAATACAAGTGAAGTACAGTGCATATATCCCTTATATCCCTTCACAGAACTAAAGTATGCTTTTAAAAAGGTTTAATGAGATGATTGAATCAAAGCTGAACTGTATAACATAAAAAGGCACACATGCTGAAAACCAAACTCCAGAAGGGGGGTCTGGGGGGATTCTCCCCCCAGAGATTTTTATAAATACTAACATATAAACTACGCATTCTGGTACACTCTGAGAAGAAAATAAATAAATCTAATACTATCCGACATTTTAATAATATTTTATACCATTGTTTGTTTTTCACTTTGTTCTGACAGCTAAACTTGTCTGTGTGAACTGTGGGTAAGGGTAGATAGCCCCCATTGTTCTGTGACCTGTCAATCATCAAACCGCGGGTCATATTTCATTATGTGTTCATTTTTATCTGAAGTTGTACCCTACCATGGATGTATAAAGAGTAGTTCTACCGCAAAGTTTATTCTCCGTGGGGATTTCCGGCAACAATCTTGATTCTGATTGGCCAGAAGACTCGAAAAACCATCAGCAAAGATGTTTTATTGAGAAGATGATCACTACTTGACAGAAGTTTTCAAAAAAAACGTTTATGGTCTCCGGTAGTCCAACGCCTACTGCATGCACGGCGTTAGGAAATCGGGCCTTCAAAATAAAAGTTAGACTTTTTTAAAAAAGAAAAAAAAAGATTTTTTTTTTTTTCTTCACTCACACATGTGCTACCCACTCGAAACGGGTCCGCGACCCACTTTTGGGTCGCGACCCACCAGTTGAGAACCACTGATCTAAGTGACACTCAAGCGGTGTGAATTAAATGAAAGTGAAACAACAATCCCTGTCTAAAGCACCCCATTACTCTCTCTTATCAAAGCTCCAGTGTGTGGGCATATTAGCCATCAGTGAAAACACTTTGTGCCCAAGGCCTGTACTTCACTGTCTCTCCCTGTGCACAACATGGGCGGAAAAACACAGATTTGACCAAAAAAATTAAAGAAGTTATTCCTAAGGCAAACATTGTTATTCTAAATCACATATCACATGGGGACATACAACTTGAAGCATCAAATCAACTTAAGCAAGAGGCAAGGAATTGTTTAGATTCATTTAGTCTGAGTCTGGATTTACTCTGGGGCACAGGGTGGTGATCTAATTTCAGAGAAGATTACAAAATGTATCTTAAGATTTCTATTAGAAATCATGCGATCAGATAAAGGTAAAACAACGTTTGGTATAGCTGAGGGTCTCTTATGGACCAAACATTCCGCAGCATGGATGTAAAAAAAGCTGATGAGCCATTTTCACAAAGATTTAACAAAATCAACAGTTGTTAAATCCAGGGATGGTGATATAACCAATTGTGTTCAATATTACATGAGTGGATGGTACAATATGCAGTATCCAGCCCCAGACACTTTCTACGTTTCTTTCTATGTTATAACAGAGAATAAGGGCCACAGTTATAAGATTCAAAACCAGAATGGAACATTTTTAAATCTTAAGGCTGATTGAATGGCTGCCTCAGACTTTAAAACATTTTCTTGACAACAACAAAAAATCACAGTAACTTTTGAGTTTAAAGACAGTGTTTTGCTACATACCCCTGCAACTACGTGAATGAACGACACAATCATGTTCAGCAACTGAATTGTGCTGCCACACACAGATACACAAAACAATTGACATAATTCCTTTCATTCAGCCTGTTTCTCTCCCTGAATTCATGGCCACGTATCAGTCTATAAATAGACTCAGTGTTGGATGGAAGGTGGGAAGCAGGAGGGAAGACGACAAAGGATCAGAGAATCAGTGGGAAAGGAAACAAGAGAGGAGATGGAGCAAAAAAAAAGAAAATGGAAAACAGAGAGGAGCTTGGAGGGGAAGCATTGAAGGAGGAGAGCAGGGGTTCGAGGGTGAGGCGTGATAACCGAAGAAGAGAAAAAGAAATGAGGAGGAGGAGGAGGAGGAGGAGGAGGAGGAGGAGGAGGAGGAGGAGGAGGAGGAGGAGGAGGAGGAGGAGGAGGAGAGTGTTAGCGGCCTGGGGAAAAGCGGAAGAGATTTTAAAGGTCTAAACACTCCCGAGGGAGGTCATGAGTGACACTGGAACAACAACTGCCTCTCAGTTAACCTCCTTATTCAGTTTTATTCTTATTTTCACATAACTCTCCTGATACCGTTTCTCTCAAATGGTCCTCTTCGCTGCGTGTTAACACCTTCTCTCTTCTTGTATGCATCTTATGTTCATCCTTCAGCCCTTCATCAGACTACTGCACTCTGTACTTACATGCCTCCATTTACTTACTTTAATTGTTCTCCTTTTTACAGCCACTCTGTGTCTCTTGTCTCACTTATTCTCTCCTGCACTGCCAACAAGAATAATACCCCTGTTGCTTTGACCTTCCTTTACAATAACACCTATTTTTCCCAATCCCCCCTCCCTCCCTCTTCTTCCGACTCAGAGTCACAAACAGTGATATTAGAGTTCAACTGACACACAGGAATTCACACATAAATACGAATGAGCAACATGTGGCCCTAAAAAATGAAATGCCGAAAAGACAAGTGCACAGAAATGACTGCAATCAGCGAGCAGTTATGATGAATAAAAAATAAATGATTATAATCTTAGAATTAGAGGCTAAAAGCTTCTTTATTCCTTTCAGCAAAGTACTTCAGAAAAGAGGTATGAGAGCAGGAGGAAGAGAGACGAGGAAAAATGAAAGGTGATTGGGAGCTAAAAAAAACTGAAGGGAAAAGCTCTATGAGATTTGGCAAAATGGAATAGTTTGTTACACATTCAAGCTGATTGTACGCATAAACTACATATTTTTCACATTGCCAAACCTCTTCACTGCACTTGTCCCCTGCAGGAAAATATTAGTTTCTAAGGTTAATCATGCAATTTAGTCAACCAACAGGGAAAATGTTTACCATTTTGCCGGTAGCCTTAGCCATTATTTCATTATCATGACACATGACCCTACATACCTTATAAACAAATCTATAAATGCTAAAATCCCAAGGTTCCCTAAAAGGGGTAAATTAATAATCTTTATTCTCAAAGCAATGATAAACCTGTGAGTTGGATGTAGAAAAGTCAAAATATAGAATTTTAAAGTAAATTCAGATTGAACATTGTAAAAAAAAGTAAATTATAGTGTCCGTCCAAAAAAACAAAACATTACTTATTGTGAAAACCACCCTTGAATGATGGGATAGTAGACTAAAAGCTTTAGGGATCCAAACTATAACATATAATAAGTACCCTGTATCAAGATTGATGCAAAACAAGTGACATTTGACCTTTTTAGAGAGGTTTAGCAACAAAAAAAACACTTCTGGGGTCATTTGGGTGCATTTTCCATATCTCTGGCCCCCCTCCGTCGATGTTGATGATTGACACCTCTTATTAACCGTTAGAGCCAATAGAATTGAGGGGAAGTTTCTAAAATCCATCTAAACATTACCATTGGTGAATGAGTGATGCGTAGCCAGAATGCCCAAACCGGAAGCTGTCATACACTCTGGTAGCTCTCATAGCAACTATATATGAAAACTCCGTTATTGACATAAATATGAAGATGGATTATCAGTAATCATTTCAGACACATTGGATTAACCTATGGATTAACCTTCAGCACCGTTTTTATCGTTTCAATGCCATTGAACATAATTTTTGATCAGAAACAGCAAAAGATAAGACATTTCTCCCGTGTTTGCTCCATAAAGCTACGTGGTGTGATGTCTGTGTTTGTTTCCCCTGTCGCAAGTTCTGATCGCTCAGTGATGATACTTATATTTCTGGAATCTGTGGAATCTCAGCTTGCTAATCGATATCTTGTTTGTGCAGATCCGATAAGTAATAAGGGTATTTTACCGTGAGTTCTGTGCTAAGTGCGTTAGCATTCTTTCGCTCAGGGCTAATTCAGAGCCTTTGTTATTACCCTTGTGTTTCGTTTAGCTAACAATTGTTAATATTGTCTGATAGCTGAGTTTCTTCCCGTTAAGTGAATATGACACATTCATAGTTTGTTAAATATTAAGAAGCCCTCAGACGCTGTTTCTTGCAAGATGTTGCGTTTTGACCCTGGTACCGGGGGCATGGGGCTTAACTGGTGGCTTCTGGACGACTTCTGATTGTTTTGTGGCTTTATGATGTCATTCTTAAACAAATTATCTACTGCAAAGCCCTTTATTACACCCGCTGGTGATGCAACCAGTGTTTCATGTTCCATTTATCCTTTCTCTGTGGTCAAAAGGCGAAAAGTGGAGAACATTAAAGACAGTGAATCGAGAGCAGCCAGAGTACAAAGGGGTTTTATAACAGAAATTGCCTAATGATCTGAATCATTGATGGTAAATGTCAGGATTTTAGTATTAGTCCCTGGCTGAAGCTGCAAGAGAAGGTTTAATTTCCCTTCCAATGCTTGAAGGGCATTAAAGGGTTTTAAAACAACGGAAAACGAGGGCAAAGCAAGGATCAGAAATTATGTGCTGGACGCATTGGATGATAACTTGGCTGACGAGAACAAGTGGGACAGCGGGAAAATCATAAATAATTTCAAGGCGGCTTCATCATTGTGCACTCTGAGACTAGACAAGAGCCATCCAACCCACATATTTTTGGTACGTGACGTTTTCACATTGCAGTGGAACAAAAACACGCAAAAACGCATGTGTGTCAGTAAAAGGGAGGCAGGTCTGATGCGATCTTTAAATGCTCTTTAAATGTATCTCCTTTGCAGAGTGCAGCTCTTACAAGCACAGCGTGACCTTTTTTAAATAAATCTGCTATCAGTGCTCTCTCTGTTTGTGTGACAGATATCTTTGGATATGGAACACTTCACAACCTTATCTGCAGCTTCCCTTTTCATTTTCTGACAGCTCTGTGTGTGAGCCCTTTCTCCCCATATGTCTCTACCCACTTAACAGATTAAAACACACACAAATGTACACAAACACACACACTTAATACACATTCTGCTGCTTGGTTTTCCGGAGTAGCATTGAGGTTAGAGGGGGGGTTGGGGAGTTAAAATGGCATTGCTCTCTAAATGATCCAGAGCAAATGAGTTTATCTCAGAGACAGCCAGCCCCCAAACCATTCGGGATCAAACTAGGTCACACTCAGAGAGAGAAAGAGGGACAGACTGGAGGAGAAAGGGAAACAAATGAGGAAGGAAAAATACATGGAGAAGAAGAATAAGCAGAGAAAAAAAAGAGTTGAAGAGCGCCCCACGGTGAATTTCTCTCCTCTCTAGGCCCTCTCTTGCCTCTTCTCTCTATACCATCACAGTGGAGCTGAAATTTGGAGTTGTCCCCTTGCTTAAAAGAGCTGTCGCCTACCTAGTCAAATTACATCAAATCACTTGGAGGAGGGGCGCAAAGCAAGGAGCTTCAAAGGAGGTTTATACGGGACCAAGAACTGAGGAGGTTGAGAATCTGCTGTTTAAACACACAACAGAGTAAATTATTCCTTCGTGGTCTCTCTACAGTACTGTAAAGGGATTAGGCGACAGTGTGGGTACAGTGCTGTACCAGAACGCTGCTGTACTTGTACAAGGCGTAACATATTTAAAGAGTCTCAAGAGATACACCTTAATAGTGGTCCAAAAATAAAGTTTTATTTTATTTACATTTTGCCAAAAGCCAAGGGGCCCACCACGTATCCCTGTGGTACTACCTTTTCCGGGGTTTGCTGTGTGCCAATAAGCCTGTCATGTACTGTAGCATGTTGTTTTTACATTTGTTGAACCACACATTTATCTGTAATTACAATTTAGATATTCATCATAGATTTTATACTAGCGAAAATAGTAATTACAGATATTCACAATAACATTCTCACCAGATGAAATTGTATTTTAAGATATCTACAACTTTGATTGTACTAGTCAAAACTACATTTAAAAGTACGAGTGGCTCTTTTAACATTTAATAACTAGACCAGATATATTTTGCAGATATCTTTATTTAAATTGTTCGTGGTCAAAAATACTTTTTAGATATCCGCGTTGACTTTCTTGTTTGTCATTTTTTCCAAATATATTTTATTGGGGGCTTTCAATTTTAGATGTAACATTATAAAACGTTTTTCTTACGATGAATAACTCACATTAAACTTAACTACAGCGTACACTCTTATTTTTTGCTATTGATCATTTTTATTTTATTTTAGATATACATTTTATTAGAGTCGACAATTCAAAAATGTTATATGGTAATTTAATTAATTATTCAGACAGACAGTACAGGAAAAACATATTTTTAAACATTAAACCATGGACATTTTTTCGAATTGAAATACCAAAAAGAATGTGTACTCTATGTATTATGAACATAAATATTGACATATGTCTCCTATAAAGCATCTTGCGATACCTACTTTCTAAACTCTGAATGTTCTGAACCAGCAGTAGCAGGTTTGGTCAATAAGAAGATGAAATAGATTTTAAGAGAGTTGGAGAGAATTGATGGAGAGAAGAGGGGGAAGGCAAAAAAAAAAGCTGCATGTATTTAAAAGTAATTTAAAGTAAAAATGTATTTAGAATTTCACTCTTAGCAGTTGAAAGATGCATTGTTATTATTTGCAGCCATCCTGCTCAGATATTGCAGGATTTAGCTATTATGATGGGTGTGGACATGTGAAAAGGCATTTTTTATGTGGTATTTTTGATTACATTTTTGTATCTCTACAAACTGTACCCATTGTCTAAAAAGGTTAAGTTATTGAAATAATGATATATAATATATATAATATTTATCTTAGTTTTTTAAAGAGCTCAGTGTTATAGCTACTACTTTTAGGATTTAAAAATAAAGAGAAAGAGTAATTGTCCCTGATATTCAACTGTATAAACTTGAAAAAAATAAGTTAAAATCAGGTAAAAGAAAATTATTGAGGATATCAGAGTCAGACTATAATAAATATGACTTAAACAATTTCTTAGTTGAACCAATTATCTTTTAATTAAGCTATAGCTTTACTTACCATTTGTACTCTTTCTTTGAAACGTCTGAAGCAAAAGCCAGATTTGTTGATATCAAAAATATTGCAGACTTTAAATGAACTGTTACTGTTGATATGTATTCTCTTTGGCCGAGTTTTTTCTCCATTGCAAGTTGATAACAAAGAGATCAGACCCGAGTCACACTGAATATCTGACTCTGTGTGTGCCAACTTCAGATTCATCCTCTCCTCTTTAGCTTTTGACTCTGGCAGGTATGACAAAGAGCTCCGGAGTCAATTTGGCACTCAATAGCAGCTGGCTGAGCAGCACACTTTCGAGGTTAAGCTGCTGGGGTATTACCCGCACGAAAATATGAAAATGCAAAAGTGGGTTGTAATAATTTAAGGACTCGGGGTGCGTTCAATATCAACTGACGCCAGAAAGTTGGAATGTCCGCGAGAGCGGAGGAAATATCGGTTATATGAAGCGCTCCACGGGTTACTTCGAGCGTTAGGAATATATTCAAGAGCTATTTTGCCCAGGTCTGCAGCCAAGGGAGCACTTTTAATATTCAACCTACTTCACTGCACACACACACACACACACACACACACACACACACACACACACACACACACACACACACACACACACACACACACACACACACACACACACACACACACACACACACACACACACACACACACACACACACACACACACACACACACACACACACACACACACACACACACACACACACACACACACACACATCAAGCCACTTCAAACATACTTCACGCTACAACTTCAGGTCCCACAGGCCCAAATCGGGGTCACGTTCTCCTAACAGCCAATCATCACACCCTGAGTGAGAATCCGTGTGTGTGTGTATGTGTGTGGGTGACACTCCCTATCACTGGGACTCAGACCATGTTTATATGCATCTGTGTGCATCTGTGTGTGTGTGTGTGTGTGTGTGTGTGTGTGTGTGTGTGTGTGTGTGTGTGTGTGTGTGCAAGTGAGAGGAAAATAAGTAGTACAGCCAATCATCGACAGCCAATCATTCAGAAAGCTATTTGGGCACCTCGGTGCCCTGGCAATGCCATAGCAACAGCAGCTGTCTGTTACCAGGTAACTGTGCATAAGCAATGAGGTCTGGGGTGCAGGTGAGAGCAGAGAGGCATTGTGGGAGAAGCAGGGGTCATAAGGGGGGCATAAACACCAGCCCTTCGTATATTTTTCTGTATGTGGTCCTCGGTGAAAAAAGTGTGGACACCCCTGGCATATAGCATACACACTTACTGACTTACACCCTTTTAGATGTCACATTTAAAATGTCTGGGAACTGGGTATTACACTGATGACTGCAACAGTGGTGTGTGTGTGTGTGTGTGTGTGTGTGTGTGTGTGTGTGTGTGTGTGTGTGTGTGTGTGTGTGTGTGTGTGTGTGTGCATGTGTGTGTGTGTGTGTGTGTGTGTGCAGAGCATTGAAGCCTGTGTACCAAAAGCTGAAGTTCCTCATATGGCCTTTTGAGGTTGGGGGAGTCAATCTCCATAGACCTCCATGTTAAAAGGCCCAACTCTACAGCAGCAATAAATATGTTAACAACCTGATACAACAAACAATGACGGTCTGTATAGATAATTTCCCTCCTTATGTCAACTGTATGAGGGACAAATCGCATGTTGCTATTCCGCTCTGCTGCACTGCCAGGCTCGCCTCAATTTCACAGATGATGCCAATTTTTTTAGCTGGTAGTTAAACTCTGCCGTCCACTTAAAAGTAGCACTTCAGAAACCAAAGGGTGACACCATGGAGACTATATCCCTATTTTAAAGAGTCTATGGTCATGACATATGGCTGAACAACACTTTAATCACCTTAAGAGACATAATGATATTGATTTTATCATTTGTATCTATTGCATCACTTATCTAATGATTAAAGGGCAAGCAGTGTTAAAATGGTGGCTGGTATAACACAGAGTTGCAAGACAATATAAAAACACCAAAGGCATTATTTGTGCCATCTTTTGGAACTAATTCAAAGCTAAATTAAGAAATTGCTCATTATAGGAGGGGGCATTTGGATAATGTGTTCCTAAAGTTTGTGATACACTGTATCAGTGTTAATTTCTCCTTTTACTGTGTTGAATGAGTGGTGTGTGGGTGCGTGTGTGACAGAAGCATTTGTCTGTTCTTTTGTTGTTGTGTAACAAAGGCCTGTGTGCGTTTGTCCGTGTCTTTCAGCTGCCTTTCCTTGTGAATGATTGTGTTTGAATGATGGTTCACACTTCAGTGTGTGTTTTTTACTGTGTATTTGTGTCCTTTCTGTCTCTGTGATTAAAGTTTGTGTGTTTCTGTTTGTGTGTCATAGTTCATGTCAGTGTGTGTGTGTTAAATACACTTCCTGTGACACTGTTCTCTGCTCGCGGGGAACCGTATGCTTGCTGCCATCTACTGCCACACCGAATCACTCACACAATCCCACACAAACTCACACGCACACAAATACGGAAACAGACACACATACCTCGCGGCACTCCTGTCCTTGGGACCCTATCGGTCATCTGTGCCCTCACTGAGAACACACCCATATTTAATTCCTCCTTATAATTCTAATAGAGAGAGAAACACATCCTGCTTGAAACCTCTGTTAGAGGCTTAAAACCAATGAGGTATGATCAACTATTTTGAACAGAAACAGGTTATTAACATTGGGTTTGGGATGGACTTTAGCTCAGACCTAAATAACAGTAATGGTGGTTAAACCTAAATAAGTGTAAAGTGAAGCCAACAAATGTTCCTGCTTCCTGTTCACAAAGGCAGTGAAGGTTGAATATGTGTTGTTGCCTCCTCTTCTTTCTTTTTTTCAAGCTATGGACCCAAGATCCGCGTCTCTCTAACAGGGCTTCAAAAGAGGGGTTTGAGCAGTATGAGGCATGGCTACAATGGCTGATCTGTTTGGTATTTTGAAAAAAAAACTTCACAGACATGTTTTGTATAGGTATGGTTCTACAATATATGTTTCAAATATAGCATGATAGGTACACGTTAATATAACAATGGCAACAACACTTTATCTTTCTGCCATGTTACCAGTTAACTCCCACTGGGGTTGGGTCACTATTGTTTAGACACAAGCAGATTACTTGAAGCCTGACAAGATGGATTTTGGTGGGATCTTTGTGATATCACAAAAATCCCAAATCAATGCCAAATAACTGCAAGGTGTAAGGTTCGATTCCTGCTTCAAGACCTTGTTTGAATTATTTTTCCAAAAGAAGCAAAAATGCCAGTCTTCAAAATAACTGACTACAGACACTTTACCTGAATGTTTTAATGTGTTACTTATTAGAAAGCTTTAGTTCCTTTTCAGAAGATTTCACCTACAAAACATATGGGACTCAACATATGAATCGGTGCATTACTGTTGAACTCAAAATGACTTAAGAAACTAAGCTTAAACAAAGAGCCTACAGTAAAAATGGACACAACATTACAACATTTAGTAGAAATATTGAATAAAAACAATTAATGACTGTACCTTTAGGCTTTTAGACTTGAATTTAAGTAAATAATTGAAATACCCTTTTCACCACTTCCTGCTTGTAGCATTGGTTATACACACATTTTGGCCTTCTGCTTTAGTGGCCATGGTATAGCACCAGTACACTATTAAAGACATCTATAATATTTATGTGGGCATTTTTTAAATGGCTGTCGATGTTTCCTGCAACGTGAAGTCGTATCAAACTCATCACTTAGTTCTGTATATCCTGACACAGCACAGAATATTATTGCTTTCATTAAACCAGCCACATGTCTGTCTTGGTACTGATAATAGATTTGCTGAGTGTGTAATGTCACTATGTTGGTATTTAAAACACCCTTGTGAGATGACACTAAGCGTATGTCTTTACTGCGTGCTTCAGAATCCCGAGCGTGTTTGTACATGACAGGTATTTACGTCCTTAAACTACATCCTACCACTGCTGCACGGCTTTGCTGTGCATTTTCCTGCAAGTGATTTGTTGCAGCCCCAACAGCGAGCAATGAACTGTTTGACCTCAGACAATATTCTCCCTTGACACTAAGCTCCGGGGTGAACACACACACACACACACACACACACACACACACACACACACACACACACACACACACACACACACACACACACACACACACACACACACACACACACGCACACACACACACACACACACACACAACAGGGCTAACAGCTGATTTTCCTCTTCTCTGGCTTTCGGCACCAAAGCAACCATTTTCTCATTCAATACACTTCCTACACACTCATCCATCACTTTGCACCTCTGTTAAAGTCTCCTCATCCAAATAATTTGTCTTCCCACCATCTCCTCCTCCACTACACCTCCTTTCCCTCCTCTTTTCTTTCTTGTTTTATCTCTTGTTGTCCATTTCTCTGCCACATTCTCCCTCCCTCCCTTCCTCCTCTAATTTATCTGCCTTTTTCTCCAACCTGTCCCCTCGACTCAATCACCACCTATCTCCAACCTTCTCTAACATTTCCAGTGTGGATGAAGACATTATGTGTATTAAAGTAATGGAAGACCATTACTCAGATAGATTATTGTGCAGGCCGTGCATTGTTGTCCTGATGATAGGCTCAGGTGTCAGCTTAATAATTGGCTTTAGATGTTGTGAAATGCCAGATCTGTGAAACATCCGTCCATCACTTACTCTCAGGAATGTCTCTAATTGCTGCCTTTCCGCTGCACCTGATGTGTTTATAGACTATTACTGTTTGTTATTGCCGGGCACATTTATTTGTTTTGCCTGTTTCATAAAAGCATGAATTATCGCCGCCATTAAGGAACAATAACTACATGAATACCACAAATCTTCTTGAAAGCGTTTTAGTTCCAAGTGAAAGTGTTTCTTCATTTATGGTTTGCACGGAAAAGTGCTTGTCTGCTGAATGGAAAACAATCAAAAATGCACTATAGCTGGAAAAGAGGACCAGTGAAATTGAGAAGAAAAGAAAGAGGAAAGAGTTGTCAAAGTAAAAAGAGATTACCAAACAGGATCAGGACACAAGCCAGAGGGAGAGAAAAGTCTTCAGTACTTTACTAAAGAAAGTCAAGTATTAAGTGCAAGCGTTTGAAGAAGAAAGGGAGGGGGAATAGAAAAAAGAAAAACAAGTGAGAAATAGAGGGAAAGAGAAGAAAATAAAGAAGAGAGGGGAGCAGAGGGAGATGAGCTCTTCCTGGAGAGCTCTTAAGCTCTTATTGTGTACTGTGATGAGCGATAGTGTTTGCAGGGTTAACAACCCGAAGCCCTGGGATGAAGGGAATACACAACATAAGTACACACACAGACCTTAAGAGACAGGGAACAGGGCAGAGTGATTGGACACACACACACCAGAGAGGGATGAGGGCAGCAGAGAGGGCTACGACCCAAGAGGATACCACTGAAGACTAATGGGGAGAGACAAGTGTGTTGTGGGAAATTGGGAGAGAAAGCGGGAGAAAGAAGAAGAAGTTAAGAGACAGTAAAAGGAAGAAAACTTGACCTGGAAGTTTGCAGGAGAGTTACCCAGAAAACAAACATTAACAGCCTTGTCACACCTAAATGAGTTCATTTAAAAGGAAGGGGAGAGCCTTTCTAACTGTTACAAATTGTATCACTCAAATCACATTAGCCATACTAAACACTCCTAAAGTATCAACTGGATGTATTCGCTCTGCAGGTTTTGGTAGCGTGTGCTCTGAAGCTAACATCCATCCGGTTGTCTGCATTTAGCTGTCCTTCGTCAGTTAGCATATTTTTAAGTTATAATAATATTGGGAGGGGTGAAACCCTCTTTAATGGTCACACATGCAGAGCACACAGCACACACAGTGAAATGTGTTCTCTGTGTTTAACCCATCCTAGTAACCTACCAGAGGCCTGTACTACGAAGCAGGATTTTCGCTTAGCGGGCTAACTTCAGGGAAAACACTGGGTTTCCGGTCCTACGACACTGGTTCTCTTTTTAGCGGGCTAGATCTCCATGGTAACTTATGCTGAACGGCTAACCTGCTCCGGAGCAGGTTAGGTTGCAGGCTAAGAGATCAACTCAGTGAAAGCACCAGCTATTCATAGCCACCAGAGTTATCGCAGCTTCCGGTCTTGGCTATGCGGCAGTCTCAGACACACACATGACCAAATAAGGAGTATGTGGGAGTTCCCCTCGATTCCATTGGCACTGACAGTTAGAAAGAGATGTCAATCAGCAAAATCGACCAAGGGGGGCCAGAAATATGGAAAATCCATGCAAATGACCACCAGAAGTGGTTTTGTTTTGCTAAATCTCTCTAAAAAGGTCAAGTTTCACTTGTTTTGCATCAATCTTGATACAGGGTACTTATTATATGTTGTAGTTTGGATTCCTAAAGCTTTTAGTCTACCATCCCATCATTCAAGGGTGGTTTTCACTATAAGTAATGTTTTTTTTTGGACGAACACAATAATTGACATTTTGTTAGTGTTCAATCTGAATTTATTTTAAAATAAAAACATCTATATTGATTCTGACACTTTTACATCCAACTCACAGGTGTAACCTTGCTTTGAGAAAAAAGATTATTAATTTAACCCTTTTAGAAGGGAAGATATGGTCATTTGTTCTGGGAATGTCATTTTCGAGCCTGAGACCTGAAAAACAGGCTCGGGGCTTAACAAGTTAAAGCTATCAAGTTATATTACAGGAGAAAGGAAATACAGAAAAACTGCCGTTGCACGAAATACGGCTGGCAAAAATCACAGACTGTGTGAACGTGAAAATTAATAGAATATCACCTCCCATCTTCAGAGCAATCTGACTAATATAACATTAGCGTTAAGAAAGCTTAATTAAATATCTGCCACAACATAAGTAACCGGATCAAAGTAACATTACGTAGCCTACAGTCCGTGGCACTGTGAGTGCAGACGTCGATGTATCCCATTATCATTCATATCACATCATAATGTATCATATATCTCCTTATCTGAGTCAGCTGAGCCGTATCTGGCCAACACTCACAGTGTCACATACTGTATGCAGAAGCATTATTTTAAGCAACACATTAAGTTGACGAAACACTGGAGACAAATGTAATTAAAGTCAGATCGTGTCTTAGACGGGGCAGTGATATCAGAAACCTGTTAATGTACGCATTCAAACACTTTTTTACCAGCTGTATTCACCTGGCAGGTGCAGCTATGTGGCTTTGATCCTGGATAAAGTGTTTAAGTCATGGATGTTTAAAGTTTAACTTCTTCATATGTCTAATATTATATTATATATATAATATTATTTTTCATTCAGGAAGTATGACGCTGCGCTGTCAGTACGCTTGTCCATGTTTGTGATTGGTCGAATGCTCCAAATACCACCCCTTTCATGTGAACGCGCACCTGTAACTAGATAGGACACGGCTGGCTTGAGTGATCCACTTGATAACCCGCATCGTAGGACCGCTTAGCGAGAGCACGTATGTTTTGGATTAGGCCAACCGGCTAACTCAAACATATCCAGGTTATGTTGAACCGGCTTCGTAGTACAGGCCTCAGGTGTCACAATCTGTCTGTGTTGTGTTTTGTCTTGTCTAGATCTGTCTTTGGTTTCCTGTCTGTGTGTTCCCTCCTACCTGTTCCCTCCTACCTGATTTCCTGATTGTGTTCACCTTGTGCCCCTGTGTTTTCTCCT
Organism: Gymnodraco acuticeps; assembly: GCF_902827175.1. Classification (NCBI taxonomy): domain Eukaryota; kingdom Metazoa; phylum Chordata; class Actinopteri; order Perciformes; family Bathydraconidae; genus Gymnodraco; species Gymnodraco acuticeps. The sequence goes on from NW_022992032.1 coordinate 1,634,001, forward strand.
CCTCACCTGTCTCTTGTTTCTTTGATTAGTCCTGTGTGCATCTTTTTCTGCCATTTGCAAAGCCTTTTTAAAAGTCAAGTGTTTAATGTGCACTGCAATGAAGCTAATTTATAAAGCCCATCTGTCTCTCAGCTAGAAGATTCTGCAAATTAAACCGCTGTCTTGAACTGAAAACATTGTTCCCTTTTCATTAATTGTTCACCTGCAAACAGAAGGAGAGGGTTAAAGACAGGGACGTTTTTGATTCATCCTGTAGGGATTAGCTTTAAGCTTGTTTTCTAGTAGCTTGGATTTGAAGATATGGACCACAAAACATGGAAACTAAGAAGACCAAACAGATGGAATGAGATCAGGTTTGTCTGCAAAAACATTTAACATACATAACATAATTTAACTTGGCTCCCTGTCTGTTACAAATACAAAGAAATCAATATAACATTACACACCACAGCTGGAACCTGAGAAAATGCATGAGCGGGAAGCTATCAAAGACAGGAGAGGGGGAGATTACTAACAGTGAGAGCAATAAAAAAGACAATAAATGTACTGAGAAACCAGTGTGAACCTGTAAATGTGCCAGGTGGCTAACAGTGAATACAATTGAATTGGTGAATTACAGAAAGTAAATATGTTTGTGATCATGGCATCATCTTCAAACTAGGGTTGATAATGGGAATTAGGATGGCTTTTTGGCAAAGACAACACCTCTTTAGCATGGGTGTGATTATATGTCTGCATAATGAAGGTTATCATACAGTAAAGACAGCAACTTCATTAACATTGTTTGTTCCTGAAAACTCAAGTATGACCTTGAAACTTCAGTATTAAACTAACCGGATCAAATATGAATATGCAGTGAGTTCTTTTAGTTTCTTCCTAGGGGTCCAGCATGGACTGACTGAAATAAAAACATTATTTGTCCTTAATGATCAATGATTTGTACAAACTCAGTTCTAGTGTATATTTTGAGAAACTGTTGGTAGGGGTTTCATCTTATTTTGTGTCAAATGGGGAGTCTAAAAAAGTGCCACTGGGAATGGCCATGCAGTACCTAGCAACAAGTTTATGACTAAATGTAATTAAAGAATTACTTGGTTTGACATAAAAAGCATGGAGGTAATATCCGCTACTAAAGCTAAAGCTACTTGATGTACTAAAGCTACTTGATGTACTTAGTCTACACACATACTGTATCTACATATGGTAAATAACAAAGTTATTAATGGCATTACTTCATCAAAACTATGCAAAAACACACCTACATCGTGTTGGCATGCACCCAGTGAATCCAACGACACACACACAAAAGAGTTGTCTTTAAAATAGAAACTCAACAAAGGCTAGTTACACTAATCACTTCCCTGGGGAAAAACAAGAAAGGACTAAATGTGCTTTCTCTGTCTATCCCCCCCACCCCCTCTACCACACACACACAGCTGAATGCAGTTGCGTATGCTAACATATTGACTCAACACCCAAACACAACTCCAATCCCCAGCTAATCAGCATTTTTTTAAGGAGGAGCCACTAATGAATACCCAAAGAAAACTAAATGTAACGGTTGATGTAGTTCAGCAAAAAATAAAAGTTGGGACTTGAATTAACTTTGGTGTAATTGATATTAAAAATGCTCAATTTTCCCAATTGATGACCATGTAATTATCACGTGACGACGTATTGGCTTTGGCTCTGTTTTGTCACGGAACATTTCATCCTTGTAGGAAGAATTCCACGAGTTAATAACAACAGAAAGAGGGCAAAATTAAAAGTTGAAATAAAGCACAAGCTTCAGCACGTAATTGACAAAGTATATGAAGACATAAATACTAGGATTGCACTCCAGTGTTTTCTTGTACAGCAAGGCTTTAATATGACGACCCAAAACACCTCCATTAGGAACAAATAAGTCACACTTTCAATAACAATGCAAATATAAAAACACAAATGGGCCAAACGTTGTTTTCTATGTTGAGTACAATCTGACACAAAAATCTGTTCCCAGTCTTGTTTTCTTACTTTGCATCTCAATCCGATTATTTGTTCTCTTATCAACAACATCTCTCTTTTTCTCTCCATCTTCCTTTCTACATCACTATTCATCCTGCAGAGCACAAACACGGCTGCTTGGTAATATCTGCATTCTTCCACCTCTGCCTTTCACATCCATTACTCTGACTCCAGAAGTGGTGCTCGCTAATGTCTTTAAATGAAAGAGAGCAACAGGCTTCATTATGACCGAATGAAAATAGAGCATGTACTGTATACCAAGCAACACACACACACACACACACACACACACACACACACACACCACACACACACACACACACACACCACACACACACACACACACACACACACACACACACACACACACACACACACACACACAAAGTGTAAACAGAAGCAGTCCATTAGTCATACATTAGAAGAATATTGTAATCAGTTGGGAAGCAGAAACCCAGCAGACCACACATCTGATATATTACACAGAGGGGGGGGGGGAGATCTGTGACTAGAAACACAGAATATGTAACTGGAATATGAAACATTGAATATATGACTGGAAAACAAGACAATATAAGACCGTGTTCCGAGTTAAATTATATAGGGAATTGGAAAAAAACCTTGACTTAAAATAATTGGATCCAATACAACACTGTAAGGATTACATGGCATATATAAATATGAAAAGACAGAGGAAATTATACTGGAAAATACAACTGATCACAATAAAACTCTTAGGACTGTAGGAAAGAACACATTTAAGGATAAAGATTGAAGATTGTTGTGAGCCATCTTTAATGCAAACCATATCGGCCAATAACCAAGCAGCCGGTAGATTTACTGTTTACTTTCTTCCAAATTAATAGATTTGACAGCATGTTTATAATGTCCAAAATAAACTTGAATAGTTCATTATTTGGGACTGAGAACTCAAAATTGAAAAATGTGAACAAAGATGAAATAGTTATTTTAATGTGAGTGACTGAGCTAGCTCCTGGTAATTGTGTACTTGCACAACAACTATGACTACCAAAACTTTGTTTAACAGTAAGCCAGCATTACGCAGAACCTTCAAGGTCTGCTTGAATGAAAAAGTACATGAATGTAAAAACGTTTCGTGTGAATTGATTACTTTCTAATCTTTTTTGTCGAAGCAGTGCTTTAAAAAAAATGCACCATTTGAAAACACCATCGATAACTTTACCCAAACGTGAAGTCTAAAAAGTAAGGGGCAGCACATGGGGTTGGCACTTATATATACAGTCTATGGGTTGGCAGCACCCCCTTACTTTTTAGACTTTTAGACCTCAAACATTCAAAAGAGGCTTCAACTGTGACTGGCTGCCAGCCAGTCACAGTTGAAGCCTCTTTTGAATGTTTGAGGTTTATATAATGTTCTTTGTGTTATCCGTTCAAAAAGTATGACTGGGAACTTTGTTGGTGTGTCTGAAAGTGTGGGGGAGAATCTTTTCAGAAAATAAGATTTAAGTTTTTCTCTTTGTAAAATGAAACAAAGATGTTAAAAGTCGGTTGCCACTGTGTCTCCTTCCTATTTTATTTCTCGCTCTCTTTTGGAGAACAGTTTAGATTATGCAGTTTGAAACTCTTTCTACATTCCTAAATCTTAGGCACAATGAAATATATGATGACAGTCAATTACACAAGCTAGTTGTGAAAAAGCACAGTGAAAAGAGCAACTGGAATAAAATGAGCAGTTTCACAAGTGGGACCACATGGAAGGAAAGACAAATTAAGTGCTGGACTCTCCCAAACCGCACAGCCGATATCCCTCCAAAGCAACACCCCTGAGAAGCTATTTTTCTTTACATAGGTAACATCAAACAGGGAGAGCAGGTCCTGCTTCAGGCCCTCAGCAGCTCAAATCTCATGTTGCAGGAGGCATACAGTAATTAGCTCTTCAACTTCACAAGACAACACTTAGCAAGCCAGACAGCCTCGGCCCGATTAAATGAGCGGAAAAGAGCGGTGCATTGACACGATTAAGATGCATTCTGAAAAATAGCATACACGTCATAGCTACACACAAACGGATGCACACACAGATTGCAGGTAGTGATGCAGCTGAAAAACACAGAAGGCTTAAAGGTCCCATGTCATGCTTTTCTAGTTATTACCCGTCCCCTTGTGTGTTATGTAGCTTTGTATGCAAGTAAACGGTCTGCAGAGTCACAAACCCTCAAGCTCCAACAAGCCGTTTAGGACAGAGAGTGAATACACATACTCAGGGCCGGCCCTAGACTTTTGGGGGCCCTAAGCGAGCTTTGGCTTGGGGGCCCCCCTCACTCTAGCGCGTTCTCACTACACACAACACGGAACCAACTTTTGTCTTATGATGTTAGCATAAGCACACATATTGTATAAATAAGCATGTAAACACTGTGGACCTAACCTCCTCTCGGGGGGTCCTCACCTCCTCTAGGGGGGTCCGGGGGCATGAAGAATGAAGATTTGTTTTTTAAATATTGAGGTTAAAAGCATCAATCTGGTGCACTTTGAGAGCAACATTAAGAGATCTATGGATACATCTCGTATCAACACCCATATGAAACAGAACTGTAAACAGATTTTTCTTTATGGATATTTTACAAATCACTTAAACTGTATTCTTGTTTTGTCATATAGTATTTCATAATTGTTTTTCATGTATTCTCTCTGGCTGTCCATCTCATAATGTTCACATAGAAACTAGCTGTCAATAGGAATATCATTCAGAAGAATTATAATTTCTTGCAAAAATCTGTCACAAAAAGAGGTTGCACATTTAAATTCAGGTGTTGTTATGGCAACGTCAGTGGCCAAACAGCCACATTTACTGCTGCAAATACGTTCAAACATGCTGTTGACACGTAAAGCAGTGGCAACTATGCCACCATTTCAGCTGACTTTTTCTCAGAAATACTGTCACATAACATCCATATATTTCAGTGCTAGGTTGATGCTTAGCTAAGCTAACTATGAAACACTTTAACTGACGGGACTCAGGATCAACTGTGTACTGTAAGGTAGCTTCTAGCTTCATGTCGAACAGTAAGTCAACATTTCCCAGAGAGCTTTCTTTGAAATCACCAGGTAACGCTAAAAAACATTACATTTAGATTGTATGACAAAGTGTTTATTTAATATATCTGGCTAGCTATAGCTACTTGCTAACGGTTTAGCTTACCCCGCGATTCAAAGTAACGTCAACGTAGCTGTAATTTATGCTTTGCTTACATGTTCGCATAACTTGGAAGTTTACTGACATTTACATACCTTGTTTACCTGGCTCAAGTGGTGGCTCTGGGGTTGTTGTGTGTGCCACCACTTGAGAATTGTCGTCTTTTTTAAGAAAAAATTGTCTTATGTCCATCTTCAAAAACTCTGAGTCCGACTGACAGTTTATTTTAAACATTGTCACAGCTCACAGGATAGGTACCTGTCAGCCAATAAGACAGATGTTTATTTCCATTCAACTCTCTGGTTGGTCTGGCTCTGTTGCATTCACTGAACATGGGAAATTACAATCCTGCCGTCCTCTCTAGTGTCATGATGAGGTTCAGGTAAAGCACGGTGAATGTATTATATGATTGACTCAATAATATAATACATGACTTTGAGAGTAGGCAATCTAGGCATATTAACACAATTAATTAAACATACTTATCATGGCGACGGTGTACCGGGGTTTATTAAAAATGTAAAAAAAAATTGTTTTTGCTAGGGGGCCCCTTAGTGGCTGCGGGGCCCTAAGCGGCCGCTTATGTCGCTTAGTGGGTCGGGCCGGCTCTGCACATACTATACAGAGATGCTGTATGAGAAACCAATGTGAGTTTGGAAAATTGCACAATATAAATCTATTTTAGCATACCTCAACAATGGATTTATGATTAGTAGAAATGGCCATAACATGGGACCTTTAAGGAAACTCAAGCGTGTGTGTAGCATGTGTTCTCTTGTTTGAATGTTTTTCTGACCACTTGCATTGCATTAGTGTTGTTATTAATGAGCCCTTACCAGCTCAGTGCCAGTGATGTGTATTGGTGTGTGTGTCATTGAGGCATGTATGATGCTAATGGAGGGTGATACAGACCATAATTGTTATGGTGGCTAACCTAGCATGAAGGGAGTCATCTTCTGGGAAATACATACACCCCCCACACACATGCACATCTGCCACTGCCAACTCTCGTTCACTACAGAGACACATAACATACAAACTTGCTGAACACACTCGGTGATAAGACATTAAGACAAAAACAAAAAATGGCAGTGCCTTAAATGGCCACTTGAGGCACAGACCAAAATCAACTCAATCTCCATAGCCCCAGGGGCGGATCTACGCGGGGGCAGCTGCCCCCCCACTGTAGAGCCTTGCCCCCCCAGCTGCCCCCCTAACTTTTGTTTCCCTAAAACTGTACTAAAACAAACCTACACTATTTCCACAAGCTTCTCAAGCAACGAAACAAGCATTATATTAGTTAAAAGTGAATCATTTTAAATATCATTGTAGGCCCGTTAAAAACGCAGCTACGGCCCTGCATTAAACTGCGGAGCGGCGTTCACACAGACCGCGGCTCACAGAGCTGCAGAGAGGGAGCGAGCTGTCCCAGCACCTATGGATCAGCTTCCCCTGGGAGCATTTCCCCTTTCACTAGTTTTGTTTTTACTAAGGACGAGAGCTTGAAACTAAATATTGTAACGATCACAAAGGGAGTCGGAAACAGGCTGCTAGTTATTAGGCTTTAATAACTCTTCTTCTTTACAGATGATCACAGGTTCAGGAACAGCTTGTGGGTTTAACCTCACACTCACACTAACTTCTACACATACCCATATATATATTTGTTTGTTTGTAGCCTTTATATAACAGTGTCTACGTCACAACTTCCCGCCCTCCCCCGTCTGCTCCCCCAACCACAGGTCCGCACCTCAACCAGCATCACTGTGCAGCTCTATGATTGGCAGAGAGACGGGGGATGCCTGAGTGACACCCTCAGCATCCTATACAGGGTCGCTACACTACCCCCCCACTACAAAGTTCCTCGCCCACGAGGAACAAATAAAACTCAGCACAAACACTACCCCCACCCTCTCCAGTACTCTGCAGGGACCAACCCACTGGCTGTCCAGTTTTGGGCACCGGCCTTTCTTCCGTTGTGGGCTGTAGACCCAGACCAGCTCCCCGGCCCGGAAATGCTGCCCTCTTGTCCTGTCTTAGTTCCGCTTCTGTCCACCTCGTCCAGTCTCAGCTCCATCTCCTTCAGTTCGCCTCCGAGTCTGAACCTCACAGAGTCCAGGGTCTGCTCCACCTCTGCCTTCATCGAGGCCTCTCTGTGTTGGGCGTTCTGCTCCATGGTACTCCTCTCCGCTATAGCTACCTTGCCTGCTTCTGGGACTCATCCAGCTGAGATTTACAGGTATCCAACTCTGCTTCTGTCCTTTTCAGGTCTTCTAGAGTTTTCAAAGTCTCCAGTTGGGATTGTCCTAGCTTATTCTGGAACTCATTGTAACCTTGCTGCAGCGCCTTAGCGTCTCTACCCATCTCTCTGATCCTCTCCTTGTACTTGATGCAGTCCCTCTGCAGCTGCCGGACCTCCAGCTGCTTCTCCCTCAGCAGCTCCTCCTGCTTACCAGACTCTGCTTCTGCTTCTGCTCTCTCTCTCTGTGCTTGCCTCATGTCCTCCTCCAGCCTGGCGGCCCGGTCACTCTCGCTCTGCGCCTCAGCCTCCAACTCGGCCCGCTCCCTCGCCAACTGCTCCACCTCCCGCTGCAGCTCGGCCAAGTGCTCCCGGTTGTCCGCCGCCTCCTGCTGGTAGTCTGCGATGCTGCCATTGAGCTGGGACAGCTGATTCGTCAGACGCTCCTCCAGGTTGTCCTTCTCGGCTTCCAGGCTCCTGAGCAGCTCTTTGAACTGTGCCTCCCTCTTGGCACCCTCCTCCACCAGGCTCCTTTCTCTCTCTTTGCCCTCTTGGAGGCACTTCTCCAGAGAGGCCACAAGGCTCTCCTTCTCTTTACTCTCCTGGAGATCTCGCTCAAGAGAGGCCAGCTCCGCTTTGAGTCTAGCCTCCTGTTGCTGCCGCAGTTCCCTCTCTGCATTGACAGCTGCTTCCATCTCCCTCATTTTCTCCTCTAATAAAACTTGAACACTTTCAGTCATTTCGGTCACCCATACAGGCTTCTCCTCCTCTCTGTAGCTCCTCACAGCCGGTGGTACCGGCCCTCCGTTGCTCCTCGCCGCTACACTCCACACAATCTCTCTCTCCACAGCCATCTCCAAGGCTGCCTGCAAGGACTGTGGATGCTGCAGCTGTACCCCAACCCTCAAGTCCGCAGGGAGGAGAGCCCTGATGAATTGATCACGTGCCAGCTCACTCTGCACTCCGGGTGGCATGTGTGCATATGCCCGCCGCGTCAAGCTCGCACGCAGCGTCTCTCCAGACTTCCTACAGCGGTTATTCAATTCGTTCCGGAGCAGCTCTGGTGGGAAACACTGTCCAAACCGCCTCTTCAAAGCCCCCGCTAACGCTTCATAGCTGTGTCGGTCCTCAAGGCTAAGTAGTAGCAGACATGAAAGAGCCTCGTCTGTGAGGCACAAAGCTAGCTGTAGTGCTTTAGTTACATTACATTACATTACATTGCATTTAGCTGACGCTTTTATCCAAAGCAACTTACAATAAGTGCGTTCGACCAACAAAATACAAACTTGAAGAAAACAGAATCATATAAGTACATCAGGCTTCATAGAGCAAAAACATTTCAAGTGCTACTCAACTGGCTTTAGATAAGCCAGCCCTTTATTAGTATATAAGTGCTTTGTTAATAGTTCTATCGCTCGAAGTGGAGTCGAAAGAGATGAGTTTTCAGTCTGCGCCGGAAGGTGTGTAAGCTATCTGCTGTCCTGATGTCAATGGGGAGCTCATTCCACCATTTAGGAGCCAGGATAGCAAGTCTTTAGTCTCTATTGGCCACCCCCCGGCATGTTCAAGTAGTTCAAATTGGGCCTGGAAAGCCTCCCAGTCTGCCTTACCCGAGTATTTGGGTGTTTTCACGGACGCGGCGGCTGCTACTGGTTGATGGGCGCCGCCATTGTTGTTTACATCCAGCTTGGAAATGGCGCGAAATGCCACTGAAGACGGCGACATTCCCGCGTCTCTAGCCATCTTCACCGCCGACTCTCTCAGGCGCTCTCTCGCCTCCCGTGCACTCCTGAACTCCCCACTCATGTCCTTCGACCACCCGCATGCTCCATCTTCCTCTCCATCACTACTTTCCTGCTTCACTCCCATCTTGCTGAACTTTTCCATCTCCGCTAGCTTACCGGCTAGCTCCGTGACGCAGTTACGAACTCCCGTCCGGATAGACGTCCTCCGTTCGAAAAGTCACTTCTGACACCAATGTAACAATCACAAAGGGAGTCGGAAACAGGCTGCTAGTTATTAGGCTTTAATAACTCTTCTTCTTTACAGATGATCACAGGTTCAGGAACAGCTTGTACCTCACACTAACTTCTAAACATACCCATATATATAACAGTGTCTACGTCACAACTTCCCGCCCTCCCCCGTCTGCTCCCCTTAGATGGCTTACCCCCTGATCCCACTGGAAGCGTCTGCGCTGCGGCTGCGCCGCGCTGCGCCGCGCTGCGACCTCCTCCTGCGACCTCCTCCTGCGTCCTAACCCACCAGGCGCGTTTCAAAACGTTGCGGAAGCGGAGCGTCGTGTGTGCAGCCTTGCAGTTGTTGGATGAACATTCCACTTCCTGCCTGCGCCGCGCTGCGTCAAAAATAGGATTCATCCTATATTTTAGAAATTCCTTGCGCCGAGGAGCTTCTGGGACGCTTCGAGCCGCGGCGCAGCGCGGCGCAGCGTGTCTGGTGGAATAGCACCCATTGACTAGAGTGGCCGCGATCGCTAAAAACGCCGCAGCCGTAGCGCAGCGCAGCGCAGACGCTCCTGGTGGGATTAGGGGGTTAGAGTAGACGACAGAGTACAGCTACTTGCAATGGGCCTGGTCTACAAGATCCACTACACCTGTATGGTACCCATGTACATGTCAAAATTATTCCCAAAGGTCAAGGAATACCATGATCATAACACCAGAGGGAGCTCCACAAATCATGTGAAATCCAGATTTGGCACAAAAAAGGGGGAATACACGTTTCGCAATTATGCCACATCAAGGTGGAACGCTCTTCCCACAACTGTAAAGGAAAGTAAAACTATACTTACCTTCAAAACCTCTCTTAAAGAGCACCTTCGGGGGAGAGCATTGCAAAACTGGCCCCGGTAATGGTACAAATCTCAACCTGTCGTACAATGGACAGCTTCCCCCCCCATCTATGTATATACTCGCATTTTAGACTCTGTTACTAACTGTATATCTGTAGACTTGGTATGTCTTAAATGTCCGGTTAGGATGTATTAGAACGAAATCTGAAATGAAAATTGTAAATAAGCAATCTGTATGTAAAAAACCACCTGTATGTAAATTGTAAATAAGCCATCTGTATGTCAAATATGTCTTATATGTCTTAAATGATATGATGAATTGGAAATGGGGGACCCTGATGTAAACAAGACGAAAGTCTTTCTCTGGTCTGCATCCCCTTAACAATTGTATGTTTTGAGCTGTACTGTACTGTACCCAATATACAAGCTGTTAATACACTTTTCAATCAATCAATCTCCCCCAACCACAGGCCCGCACCTCAACCAGCATCAATGTGCAGCTCTATGATTGGCAGAGAGACGGGGGATGCCTGAGTGACACCCTAAGCATCCTATACAGGGTCGCTACAATATTAATAAAACGCTGCCGTTTGAATCGATAGCGTTTAACAGACGGGCGCTGTTTGGGGCGTTACGTTACAAAATACTACGCAGACAGCGTTAGCTGGGAGATCGATCACTTTGCTAAACTATGCGGTAGCCTACTATTAAATCCATGTAAACTACACATCACAGCAATGAGGCCAGATCAATGAAACCAGGATACATCCTTTACCGTAAAAACTGGATCTAAACACAGCTGCCTGTGTGCGTTTGATAAATACTTTCTGATGATATGCTACTTATTAGCTAGGCTACATGGCCCTAACGTGTAAAGTTATACAAGCATTTGTACCAGTGCTTTTCACAAGTAGACTCTTGCAGGCCAGAGTATAGGAGTGATTCAACAACAACAAAAAGACATATCTGAGAAGAGATCAGGACGAACAGAAAGAGGAAAAGGAAAAGAGAGTTCACTGAAGAGACCAGGAGGGTCAGAGCAGGAGGAAGAAGAGGAGATGAAGAGACCAGGAGGAAGAGGAGGAGATGAAGACATTAGTGAAGAAGAAGAAATATATGTGAGGAATAAAGATGAAGTATCAGAAAGAGGGACAGAGGCAGGGATCAGGAGGCAGATGAAACTCCAGCTAGACCACATGGTATGTTCTTATTCTCCTTGCATATTCCATTGCAGCAGCACAATCTAGCAGCTCTTAGTATTGACAATTATTGATTGAAATGTGTTGCTGCACAGGTCACCTTTAGCTCTCTGAAGAGATGGGTCATGTCATTTGTGTACTTAATTATAACTAAGTACTTACAGTATGCAGAATTAGGGTCTTTATATCTTTGAAAAATGAAACCAAAATGTTTGGTCATAACATCTGGTAGTGGACTACTTACATTTTCCCACCCCAGGCACAAAATATAAATAATTACTAGGAATTTACTTGAAAACATTTAACAGGGTTGAAGTTTTTGACAAAAAGTAGCCATGATACCTTGGTTTAGCTAAGATATGGCACCACATGGAAATCAAGGACATTACAAAATTGTAGTATTTTGCAAAACTATTGTTTATTTTGTAATAAACAATTATTTACTATTATTAATTCATATAACAGAGTTGAAATGTTGAGCTTGTCAATCTTAATATGAAAATACAAAAACTGAAATATAGGTAAGAGAAGAAACTGACACTTTTGTGATGTAATTCCTTCAATGCAGATCATTACATTACATTACATTTAGCTGACGCTTTTATCCAAAGCGACTTACAATAAGTACATTCGACCAGGAAGACACAACCTTGAAGAAAACAGAATCATATAAGTACATCATGTTTCATAGAGCCAAACATTTCAAGTGCTACTCAACTGGCTTTCGATAAGCCAGTCCTTTATTAGTATATAAGTGCTTTGTTAATAAATCTATCGCTCGAAGTGGAGTCGAAAGAGATGAGTTTTCAGTTTGCGCCGGAAGATGTGCAAGCTATCTGCTGTCCTGATGTCAATGGGGAGCTCATTCCACCATCTTGGAGCCAGGATAGCAAACCCACGTGTTTTTGCTGATGGGAACTTGGGTCCCCCTCGCAGCGAGGGCGCAACGAGTCGTTTGGCTGATGCAGAGCGTAGTGCACGCGCTGGGGTATACAGTTTAACCATGTCCTGGATGTACGAAGGGCCAGATCCATTCGCAGCATGGTAAGCAAGTACCAGTGTCTTGAAGTGGATTCTAGCAGTTACCGGAAGCCAGTGAAGGGAGCGGAGGAGCGGAGTGGTGTGGGAACATTTAGGAAGGTTGAAGACCAGACGAGCCGCTGCATTCTGGGTGAGCTGCAGAGGTCGGATGGCACATGCAGGTAGACCAGCCAGGAGGGAGTTGCAGTAGTCTAGGCGTGAGATGACGAGAGCCTGGACCAGAACCTGCGTCGCTTTCTGTGTCAGCTGGGGACGTATCCTCCTGATGTTGTAAAGCGTGTATCTGCAGCAGCGGGTTGTAGCAGCGATGTTTGCAGTGAAGGACAGGTTGTTATCTAGGGTCACACCCAGATTCCTTGCAGTCTGAGTCGGGGAAACAACTGAGGTGCCGATGTTGATTGTTAGGTCAAGAGTGGGACAATCTTTTCCCGGAAGGAAGAGCAGCTCAGTCTTGTCAAGGTTGAGCTTGAGGTGATGAGCAGACATCCACTTAGAGATGTCAGCTAGACAAGCAGTCCACACATGGACTGATCCATTATTTTAATAGGAGGGTAAATGGTATGGCGTGACGGGGTTGAAACAAACTGAGGGACAATATTGCAATTTCATAGATAATTCAAGTATTTTTTCAGAATTTATTTTTGATCAGTTAAAGTTGACAAGCATATTAGCAGCAACATTTTGGAATAATTGGCCATTTTGATTTGTTTAATATTAAATTAATATGTAATAATGCTTAGTGAGCATATGCAAATATATGTCTGTCTAATACTAAGACAACACATTTTTTGTAATGCAAAACAACCTGTTCCATTAATTAATTGTTTTAAAATACATTTTGTAGTTTCCTTTCATTTAAAATGATTGAAGTAAGCTTGGGGGACTCAAAGGGCACCCGATTGTTTGTCTGAACACCTTGTTTCTCTTGTGCATTAAGAACACATGTGTTAGGGCATGAATTAACAATAAATAGGTTATATACAGTGTAAAATATCACGTACTGTCCGCCCTCCCATGCCACCCTGGCATGACCTCTTGCCCCCCCTTTGCCACCCCATGTAAAATGTTCTAGAACCGCCACTGCATAGCCCCCTGTGTAAATATGCCTAACTCTACAGCAAAAAAAAAGTGTTGGTCTCAAAATGTGATTTAGAGACTAGCTCAATATTTCATGAAGTCTATGGTGAACACACTTAAAGTGGGCATATGCTTTTTGGGCTTCTCCATTAACTGTATTGTGTTATATAGGTTTTTGTGCATGCAAATGGTGAGCAAAGGCTAAAATCCCTGTGTTCCCTCCAGAGGGAGTTTCTCTCCAACACAGCCCCCCCCCTGCCTGAAACACCTTCATTGGACTCCTTTGTTTACTTACGGAACATAGTGACATCATATGTAACACGTACGCTTCTATTGGCTAGCGCTCCAACACATTGAACGTAATAGGCTAAGGGGCGGGACATCTCAAAGTTTACTTATCACAACAGAGACGGCCAGCCAACCAATCAGAGCAGACTGGGCTCTGGTTTCAGACAGAGGGTGAAAAGAGGTGCTGCAACACAGGCAGTATGAGAAAAGTAAAGAGCTTTTTGAACGATAGAGCATGGAGACATGTCACAGTGGAGGCACAATTCAAATATGAACCTGAAAATTAGTATAATACTCTTCATTCTGTTCTTTAATTCTTTCTATTCATCCACCTTCTGCAAAGACGAGACAAAACGTTAATAAATTAAAGATTTCTTTTTAGGGGTGTCTTTGTCCACATCTAATTATGTTGCTGCTGCGGAAAACCACAGCTTTATTTAGATTCAGATTCTGATCTACATGTTTTTCTTATAATTCAATAAAGAATAAACCTTAATTAGAAACAACATGTTACAAAGTAACACATCAATGTCGAATCAAATCAGTGATGATAATAAACACAAAACACAGCAACAGAAATTAAAAACCTGAGCTGACTTGTAGGCATTTTTAATTTTAAACAAAAGGACACATAGACATTTACTGTGTATTGTATATTCTGTTTCATTATTAAACAACAATTACATTTTAATGTTAAGAGATTTAATTAGAAATGTGATTACAAAACAAATAGACTATTCAACAAAAACAACCATTTTAAAGCACTGTAGAGATGTTGGTTTACACCAGTAATATCTTTTGGCATAATGTGCCTGTTCACAGTTTAGAATACATGCGAGTTGGGGTGAACATACTTCACCTTCGTGGTCAAATCTGTTATACATCGGGCCTTAATGCAGCTCACCCAGCCCCAATTAGCCCAGTTAGAGCCAAGCACAGCATTTTAACAACAATAAATCATTAGCACTTCCATTGAGGCATGAGTGTTATTACCATATACAAACGAGACAACCTAGATCAGCTGCCTCATTGATTGTGTATTCCAGCCATATGAAGCCACTGGCATCAGGGTTTTATGGGAAATGGAGCTTTAATCCTGGAGGAACATGAGCACTGATAATAACCAGTGCTGTGAGATAGAGGCGCCCAATTTTCTCTGTCAGGGTCTCCTTTGTTTACAATAACTGTACCGAGATATCAAGACTAATTTGACAATGATATACTGACGTCTAAAAAGCAGCGCTTAACACCTATAATGTGAAGATGGAAGAGTAGAAAATAGCAGCTGATGGGTATTTTATATGCATCAACAAACATACGGTTCATACTGCAAGTAGAGGGAGGTTTTAATGATAGACACATGCGTGAATCTGTGCAGAACAAGTGCTTATATGGAAAACTAGCAGGTGTGCAATTAAGCCCCTTCCCTACTGGAGAAGAAACAGGTCTGTCATTTCGAAGTGACACACAACAACAAAGCAGCTACTGGTATTAGGAAAGGAGACTATGCCTATTTAAAAAAAAAGCATATGCATGCCAATTTTGGTGGGAAAAAGGGTATGATGGATAGTGAAGGACACATACGCACGTACAACCACACACAAACACACGTACATGTGCGCACACACACACACACAAACTATGCCCTGTCCATGCTAATCAGATGGCTAATTTCCATAATAAAAGAGCGTAGTGGTCAATGGAATAATGTAATGCTGATTTATCCTATGGTCAACCTTGTCACCCTTGCATGACAGAAGGAGTAAAAGAAGGTTAGAGTATGTATTGTCTGTCCTGGTGTGTGCCTGTGTGGTTGTGTGTCGTGTGTGTTGTGTGTTGTGTGTTGTGTGTTGTGTGTTCGTGTGTGTGTGTGTGTGTGTGTGTGTGTGTGTGTGTGTGTGTGTGTGTGTGTGTGTGTGTGTGTGTGTGTGTGTGGTGTGTGTGTGTGTGTGTGTGGTGTGCTGTGTGTGTGTGTGTGTGTGTGTGTGTGTGTGTGTGTGTGTGTGTGTGTGTGTGTGTGTGTGTGTGTGTG
This sequence comes from Gymnodraco acuticeps, assembly GCF_902827175.1. Taxonomy (NCBI): domain Eukaryota; kingdom Metazoa; phylum Chordata; class Actinopteri; order Perciformes; family Bathydraconidae; genus Gymnodraco; species Gymnodraco acuticeps. Next base: position 1,649,874 of record NW_022992032.1, read on the forward strand.
TGTGTGTGTGTGTGTGTGTGTGTGTGTGTGTGTGTGTGTGTGTGCATATCTTTGTAAGTGTGTGGGAGTGTGAGAGGAACGAGATTGGTATAAAAGAAAGACAATAATCACCAAATTGTTATTTTTTGCCAACTAAATGGATCTTTCGCTGCCCTCGGCGACAGGCACCGCTCAAAATGATCGCCAAGTGCAGTTCTCAAAGTTTAAGACCAAACAGATAATAGCTGTTTGTAGCAGAGTTAGCTAGCAGGGGAGGTAACAATAGCATAGAACCTATAGCTTAACTAGCACCTGAAGGCTCTGCGCCCAACCTCGCAGTGAGCAAAGAGCAAATCATGTGAATTTCGCTAAAGGGTGAGAGCTGGTGTACCACTCCGGGCTCAGGTGTTTCATTCCTTTCTGACATTTACTTCCCAGCTGGTGTTTACATGCAGTTGTTCAGGCAGATGTGTGGAAGTGTGTTAATAGGTGAAAGCTAGTATGCAATGTTGTGGGTAAAAGCTGTTCAAACTGCCACTTTCTGTAGGATGTAATCACAACTCTGAACCTGTGAGACACATGGAAAACATGTTTAAACACACACACAGAAGGAAAGCTAAATAGTCCTACATGCATACAGACTGAAAAGAGGCAAACACAGAGGCAAATATTAAATACGTATAGGCTAAATATTCACCCAAACACACATTAATGTGAAGGCTTCGAGTGTTGACAAGCCCCCGAGAGTCGGCTGTGCTCTGAAAAACCTGTCAAACTGTCTTTACCTGTGTTCTCTGCAGGCACGACACACACACACACACACACACACACACACACACACACACACACACACACACACACATACAAACAAAGACACACACAATATGTTACACCCTCACACACACGCGGACAGATGGGGACCTCAGGCTTCACAGGCAGCAGCTGCATTTCAAGCAGGTAATGCTGCCAATGGCCATCACAAAATTAGAGGGAGAAACACAAAACACAAGCTAAAGTATGTCACACACTCACACACACACTCAAACACACTCACACGCACACTTTGGTCTCCCCGTTTCTTCTGGATAATGTTTCCTTTCACAGATCTCACCCCCGGCAACACGCAATGCCTCAGGTGCAGCACATACTGTAGAGGAAACTTCTGTGTAGCTATGCAGTGGGAGTCACCGACTCAGGAAGGAGACACGGGAAGAGCAGTAGCTTTGATGTCAAACACATGATGGTTTATTTGGAGTTAACGGCCGGAGGATTCACATCACAAGTCCAAGAGTCAGAGGTTCTGACTTCACGGTAGAGTTGCCACGTCAATTCTGGAGAGCCTCTCTCTTGCCAGCCCATCTAACTGGTTTCGCAGAGAGTAAACAACATATTTGAGAAGATAGCCTAAACAGTGTGGGAACACTGAGCTACTTGCCTCGGACACCTATGACCTCGAAGATTTCACCTTGGAGTCCACAAATACAGAGAAGGAAGTGTCCCAGTGTACCCACAACACAGACCATCTGTGACCCAGTATTGACCGGTCACAGAATGGGAACAATAACATTATTGGCTAAGCAGCCTGTGTCCTTAAAGAAGGTAAACAGACATCAAGGTTTGTCCTGTATGTCACATCTTGGCGTCTATGACAATTATTTCCATAACACATACAACAGAAACACATGTCACACACACACACACACACATGTCACACACACACACACACACACACACACACACACACACACACACACACACACACACACACACACACACACACACACACACACACACACACACACACACACACACACACACACATAATAACATACACACTACTCAAATTCAAATCAGGTGCACAACACAGCCATCTGTCATATTTACCCTCATGTCGAGCATATTTCATAACAGGCGGTTCTGTTTTCCTGGTGGCAAAATATTTGATTCATGAGCCGAGGCATCTCAGATTCTCTCCTGATTTCTCAAATTGGCTACTTTTTCATCAATAAATCATTACAATAGCAACATTTGTAATATATTGTAAAACAAGTTTTTAGCTCCCACCCGCCTACACAGCTGACATTTTTAGAAAGACAAACACAGCTTTATTCTAGTTTAACATCCACTACTGTTGTTTGTCCTTCACACACGCGTATCTCATCACTGCACTCAGATATTTGTCTTGCTCCTTTGAGCAACTACGTAAAAAGACGAGGCATTGGGGTACTTTGTGAGCGCATTTAAATGTAGCACATTTTGTTTTAAGAGGTGATACAAGACAGAAGCTAACATGCTCTACTAGTAAAACACAAACATGTGTGATAAAAGGCATTTTCGCTAATTATTTTTGATGCTAATTATTTTGATGCTAATTGTTACCTTTCATCTCTTTTGTTAATATTTTATCAAATGCTATCTGTTTTAGGAAATGTTTGTATACAGTACCGATTGCGCTAAGCAAATGGATACCACTCTTGTGTAGGCTAAAAGTGACACTGAAGCCAGCAGCTGGTTAGCTTAGCTTATAAAAACACATAATGCTAATTGGTAAGCTTTATAGTTGATTGTAGGTGGAGAGCTAGGCAAGCTATAACCCTTGTTTTCAGTCTTTATGCTAGGCAAAGCTAACTGGCTGTAGCTTCATAATTAAGAAAATGGACACGAGGGTGGTATCAGTCATCTTGAATACATCTAAGCAACAAATGCAAATACTGCAAGTGTATTTCATTAATTCTGAATAATAATTTCTCTATTGTTGACCTAACCCCTGCTTCATTTTTATTCCCTCGGTGACTCAATTAGGAGCCGTTCCCAGGGTACATTATGGTAGAGGAACTATCAGTCAGTGATCTGAGGAACATCCTGGACAGGCTGTCATTCAATAAACGCACATTTGGCAGTTGATTTGCGATATAATGAGAATGAAAATCTGTCAGAGGAGGCTTCGTATGCATCTGACATGAACTGCACCTCGGCCTGACAGCGCTATGATTTTTCTCAAGTTAACTGCAAACAGCCCGCTCATCGCCACCCCGTGCGGAGCATTTAAATTCAGCACGAGTTCACTGCGCGACAGATGGTCTGTGTGTTATGTGTGCAGCATATGAACTGTTGATTGCAACATTTGCATGAATTATTTGACTTCCTGTTCTGCCTGAACAACTGTTTTTATTTTCTCCATGACACAATCTGCTGCACTATAATTCTTCTTGGCATTTGGAATAACAAAAAAAAAAATACCATCAAAATAGGAATCAGTTTATAGACCGATGTAGCACACACGCAGAAGAAAGAAATAAGGATGAATAGAGCTTTCAGCTAAATGAGAACTTGTTGTTAGTCATGTATGTCATAAATGTGTTGGAGCAGGTTTTTATGTGGGTGTTCACGCACTTGTATTTCTGCATGGGTTTCTTTGCTCGTGGCATCTTGGTTAAAATGTTAGATCTTTTTTCTGAAGTTCATTACTTGTACAAAGGTCAAATACCAACAAAAGAGGGGAAGATATTGAGTGGGATGTAAGTGTGTATTGATGTGTGTGTGCATACAAGGCCAAGTAGTTTAAGTTAACGTGGACAGAAGGACAGAGGATGAGGAGAGGAGGAGTAAGGTGAAACATCAAACACAGTGGATGTCTGTCTTTCTGTCTGTCCTGCTTACTGATCAGCTAACTCCAGTTGAAATTCAAGGCCGAGTTCAGGTTAGCTAGTGAGTAGAAATGCCCAGGGGTGTGTACTGCTTTGTCTTGGAGTACTACAGGGTAAAGTTGAAGAGCTGAAAATCTGTGTTTGTTGTTTTGGAGTTGTGTACGGGTGTGGGCAGTGATGGTTTTATAAGAGAGGAGAAGAAGAATTCTGGAGGAATACATATCTTGAAGTTAGATGAAAAAAAGAGAGAGGAGGCGAAGGGGCGTGAGGAGGAGGGAGTTGAAAGAGGACGAAAGGTGATGAACTAAGAGCCGAGGAGGAGGAGAGTGGAGGGCACGTGAAAGGGGAAAGCTGAAATAAGAACGGAGAAGAAGAGAGGAGAGGATGAAGAGAATAGTAATTGCGGCTTTAACGCTGCCAAGGTCTCCCATTCCCACTGTGAGGACCCACATTAACTACGTACACAACCCCTGTCGAGGGGATAAATGACTCACAGTGAAATGTTATGAGGTGCAAGTGTAAAGAGACACGGCACAGTGCTGTGGCCCCCGAGAGCATCTTGTTCTTCTCTGTCGTGTTATGCAGATCAAAAAACAAAGTGCAGTGACATCACTCTGGATGACTTCCCAGGCAGACATCCTGTTCAATCGCTCTTTCTCTCAACTAAGTTACCAGACTTAACTATAATGTTAGGGGGGGGGGGGGGGGGGGGGTTTACCTTGGTTGGTGATTGGCTAATGGTTACACAAGCCAACAAATCATTATGACATCATAAAGTGGCCAAAATCTGATCTGCTCATTTTCAGACAGGTTTTTATAAAACTGGATCAGGACAAAAAGAGAGAGAATCTTTCTTCCTGAAACTTTCAGAATCTCTTAACACAGAGGGGACAGACGTGTATAGAAAGTGGATTTTGCATAATAGGTGACCTTTAAGTATATCAGGACACATTTGAGTGTCATTGCTTGTAATTCATGATAAAGGTCAGCCTAATAATGTTAAAAAGTGTGAATATGATTTAATCATTCACCTATTTGGCATTGAGGAATATGGGTTGTGTTTTGCCTGCAAATGGTGCTGATACAAGATTGACTGAGGGTGCAATACTTCTAAACATATTTACGTTCAATTGCCAAATTAACGAACCGTTTGTTGTAGACTTGTTATTTTAATTTAGGAATAAATAGAATTTATGTTTGATATTTAAAGATTTGCTTGAAGTGGAGGTATCACCAGATCTGTGTTTTAGCGTCTTCCAGCTTATTGATTTGGTTTTCATCGAATTTTCTGTTTTGATTCACTCCCGCCACTCAGATCAGCCCGCTTTCCAGTTGTAGCTGCAGCTGTTCTCCATGAAAAAGTCCAGATCAACCGGCTGTGTGCTACATTCTCAGCAACAATTGTCAAGCCAACAAAGAAAGCAGCCAGCTGGTGAAGCTAGTGAAGCATTTAAGATCCAAGTATTTCCCTAAAGAGTTAGTTAGGAAGAAAAACAAAGTTTAACGGAGAGGGGATGTATCCTATCTCCACTGCAAATTAATGCTTATGTTGGCAGGCAACTATTTGCTAAAAAAGTAGGCCAAAGGTTGTTATATGGTAAAGTCTTAATCATGGTCAGAACTGGTGTAACGCTTCACCCCTGGAGTTCTAAAAACGTATCATCCATTTATCATGAGTCATCTCTGGGTAATTTTCCACGCTCCATTCTGGATAGTGTTTCAGTGAAAGCATGGATTTGAGCTTAGAGAATGAGTTTTTGTTTTGTTGCTGAGGATCCAAAACACAAACAGGTATTCATCAATGTCTGCACGGTGCAGACGGGAGACTTTCTGCTGCTTTTGTCTTCTGGCTCCTGTGGTGTTCCAGTTTCACATATTTTTTTACACTCTGCAGAGAGATGAGTGCAAATCTAGGACTGCTAAAGCAGGAACATGTAATCCTCAGTAAAATTGGCTTGTTTCCCTCCATGTTTGCTCAGTGTGGGCTATGTACAAACATCAGCAGGAGCACACTAAATGAATAATGCTGCTTGGGAGAACCAGTCTGCAGCCAGATGTGTGTCCACACAGAACTGAGATGTGAATGCGTGCCAGGAATTCTTGATTGATTTTGCAGCTTTGCGATCACATCTCGATGTGGTTAAAGTTGTTTAGAGCCGTCCCTTTGTATTTCTTTGAACATGGGGAAACAAATTCAATTAGATTGCAGTGATCTGGTCAAACTGTGCGATAGATGATTAGTTGCGCTTGTTTTCCAGCAGAGAACCATCGCTGGTGCATGACCCATTGACCTTTTATTAAATAAGGCTGCTGCTGTTCTCTTCCATATTAAAAGTCAAATAATAATCCTGACCCCGGGGCATCCGTGAAGCAACAGGGCAGAACAACTGATTCGGGTTCACCATGGAAAAAGGTTCTGCCTTTCAACAACAAATCTAAGGAGAGCTGTTTGTTTGTCAACAAAGGGACGCAGTGTTGACGCCACGATTGCAAAAATAAATGTCAACTGCACAATTAAAGATTAAAATACCTCACAATCTTATTCATTTGAACAACTAAGTTGCTTATTTTCTATGCATCCTATTCATTTGGACAGGGAAAATAACAGTTTTTTAAAGCTGTATACAGTCTTGGGCCTACGTATTTCTATATCACACTTTGTTTAACTTATGAAGCCTATAGGGAGCCTTTTTGTGCGTGAAAGTGCTATATAAATACAATTGTATTATTATATATGTATAGATTTACTACCAATATTACTATTTACAAAAAAACATTAAGCTGCTTTTGCCAACTTTCCCTCTCCCCCTCCCATCTTTGAGACCCAACTTGTACTATAAAGAAGGAGACTAACTTTATGAATCCCTGGAGTGTTAAAAGTGCTGACCCGCCTCTTTGCTGTTCACCTTCATCCCTCCATCTGCTCTCTACGCTCCTTTCCTTCCTCCTCCTCCTCTTCCTCCTCCTCTCCTCAATGTTCTCTAGCTCATTGGCATTCTCACCGTCTTCACCATCTGCCATATAAACTGAATGTATGTGTGTGTTCATGTCATTCCCTGTTATTATTTATTCAGGTTTTGTATGTAATATACAATGTGAGCATACATTCGCAGTGTGTTTGCGCCTTTAGGGACTTTTGCATTCTATAAGAACTCAAATGAAGTGTTGTTTTGCCCTCATTCTGTCATTTTCTCCCTCCCACTCTCACGTATAGCTTTAAATGCAAACAACACACAACAAAGACACGGGGCAAACATGTTAATGGAAATAGCCGTTAGAATAAAACCACTATCGACTAACAAACCATTCACTGGGCTTTTATAGTAGATGCCTTACGGTACCACAACAAGCACGCACGCACACACACACACACACACACACACACACACACACACACACACACACACACACACACACACACACACACACACACACACACACACACACACACACACACACACACACACACACACACACCCACACCCCTCCTGAGAGATGCAGATCCTCAGACGTAACGCTGCGGAGGCATCCTGATTACAGCAGGAGGGGGGATTCGTAAAGCACACCATCACTTTTGGATATTTCATAGGCAGCCTTGGGTGAATGGATTATTCATGTGGGGGGGAAAGGGAGCAGCACAGGGGGATAAAGAGGGTTGGTGAGTAAGAAAAGACAAAAGAAGGGTAAAGAGAAGGAAATACAGGAAGGACAGAAAGGGTATATTTAGGAAAGATGGATAAAAAGAGAGTAAATGACTGCGTTCAAAGGCTATAATCATTACGCCGTTGGTGATTACGCTGTTCCAGCTCTCAGTCACACACATTCAAACACACACCTGAATAAACATGATCTACTTTACATCCAATAAACCCATCACACATAAATACACTGCATAAACATGACTCAGCTAAATCACAGCCCATACACCTGAACACATTCATACATTTAACTTGACGTAACTAACACTCATCTGTATTCAGCAGATAACATGGCTTTATTTCTAGTACACAGTCTTTGTTAAAGTGTGTGTTGTATACACACCGATGAATGTTACAACAGCGATAAGCAAAAGCCAAGTGTTAGCGAGCACAAACACACTCAACTCCGACTGTATCATTCACCCACAGGTCGTAGAGTGTCACACTCATAAGTAAGTCAACACACACACTGTGACAGGGAAAGTCAAGCAGCGAGACAAATACACGTAACCATAAACATGAAGTGGCGTAAATAATAAATACAATACAACTATACAGCAGTGTCTACTCACACTGCTGCTCATCCTTAAAGGGCCATAACATTGTCCAGTAAATTGACAGGAATCTCATTGGCTAATATAGAATGCTTATATAAGGACAGAGTTTTAAAACTGGCACACAATATTGTGAGTGACCTGAGGCACCCTCTTGCCTCTTACTTTGAATTGTTGCCATCCGGGCGGAGATATCGTGCCCCTTATTTCAAAAAGAACAGATCTAGGCTGTCTTTCGTCCCACAAGCCATCAAACTCCTGAACAAATGATGGCTAGGACGCACTGTTTACCCAGCTGCTCTGGCCCTGTCCCCCCTATTTCGCAAATGAGGGCCTATAGGCCCCTTGTCATGTCTGCCGATATCTGGTTTTCTTATGTCTGTTTGTTTTTATCTGTGTCTATGTTGTTGTCAGTGATGTATTGTCTTAACTTTTTGAAATGCCTCTGTGATGTGCTGCAACCAATTTTCCCCTTGGGGACTAATAAACGAATACTACTACTAAAATCCTTTCCTCAAGTTCAAGATCCAAATCAACCTCTGTACACACAAACTCACACACTCCAGACAGATTGAAGTAAATAACAAATGGCAGCAACTGTAATCATCTGTGTCGCTATGAGATCAAGGCACGGGCAGAATGCAGATGACCTAAAGGTAGGTACAAGACGAGAAATAGAAACACACACACACACACACATATATTACTAGAAGGGCAATCGGAGAGCGCAGACCTACGCCAAGGCCGTTTCGATGAGTGATAAATAATGAGTGTATCATCCCAATGATTCTGACTCAATCGAAAAACTTTATTGATTTGTCCTCAGCCCGTGCTAACCTCATCCACAAAGTTTTATTAAAATCGAGGTACTAGTTTTATGTAATCCTGCAGACAAACAGATAAAAAATGTACAAATGAATAACCTGAGCCTCCTTGCTGGAGGTAATGAAAACACTCAAAAAAACATCTATAAACATAGACACGCCGACTCACACACAAACTGAACCAAAGCGGCGACATATCGTATGCTCACACACACATGTCCTCACTCTCACTGTCTCACACCCAACACAAAAGGTCAATGGTGTAATTCTCTGCTGACAGACTCAGTGCGACTGGTCTGATCGCTGTAGACAGAGGAAAGCTGACCACTTGTAATTTGTAGTGACCTTTAAAGCACCAGCTAACCCAATGAAGAGCCTGAAGGCTGGCATCTGCTCGCATTAATGTGTGTGTGTGCGTGTGTGTTGAAAATATACGATTTTAACAGCGTCTTATAAGCTGGTGGCTACAAACAATAAAATGTTTAGGAAAGTTGCACTAGTTTCCGGAACAAACTGCACTCGGGTTCATTTTTTCTGTTGTAGATCGATTACAGGAGCACGGCTCCGGATGCTGCCAGGGTTAGAGGTTTCATTTCTACCAGGGCTGACACTGATTGAAAATGTGTTTACTCAAGATATTGCAAGGCATTGTGGTTAGAGGGTCTACATTGAGGGCTTTACCTTCAAAGCTCATATCTATTTTTTATACCTCTTTGGATGACTGTTCAGATCTATTTCAGGATGTAATCAGATCAGTATGAACAGACCTGCCTGAGCTGCGAAACAACAAGGGAGGTTTTTGCTTTCAGAATCAGACGCTTCTTTTCCATAGTTTGGTTATGATATGCACCTTTATCCCACCGAACTTCACAAAACATGCCAAAATGACGATGAAAAACGAATGATAAAAGGTTTGATGATGTGAAAGCAGCCTAAAAGAGATTCGCAAGTTGTTCCAGGTAAATCTATGACAAGTCACAAGTCGTTATGAGTAAATAACAAGACCATGTTTCTGAATGTGACCCATAACAATCAAACATTTGCATATTCTCTTTTCAAAGCAGTTTTTTCTTTCACTTTAAACTAATGAATTCATTGCCAATATGTTAAACATCAACTATTTAAGCTGAATAGTATGCAATTTGTCATTGTTTTGAATCCAATCTCAAAGAAATCTATGCATTATCAGACTTAATATCCTTTTTCTGTATCTTAAGTCTGACTCCAATCCAACGTTAATGTCCTCACCTTGAAGATAAAGGAACATACAACATTTGAGTCTGACCTGATCAGGAATATTACCATCAATCTTAATATTCCATACAGTATATCCACACATAGTAGCTGCCTCAATCAACCAGTTATCCAATCAGAGGACTAGAAATATAAGACTGATAATTACCTATCAGACTATGTTCGTTATCAGTCAGAAAATTACTTTGAAAAGGTTGGAAAAGTGCTCAATATGATGAAACTAATTATATTAAGTATAGTCTTGTAACTATTGGCCTTTCCGAAGTCCAAAAATGAAGAAGAACAATTGAATTCAAGAGAAAATATGCCAGTCTACACCTCTAGAGAGAAGCATTAAGTTGTCGGGAGTGAGTTGGTGCAGGAAAAGCTGATGACCTGGCACAAATGAGTAGAAATGTGAGAAAGAGGAGACTGAACCACATCTCATTTCGCAGACAATCAGATCATCAAGTAACACCTCCAGCACACTCTGAATGTATCAGACAGACACAAGGGATCAGAAAGGTCAAGTCTAGAAAACAAATGTGATAACATGGTGGTCTTTCTGGGGGGGTCAGAAGATGTTGACATATGCTGAGCTATTGGTGTGCAGTCTTATTAAATAAAACAGTCCAGAGAAGAACTGATGGCAGGAGGAAGGGTTCAAGTGGATTGAAGAAGAAAGATAAGATGGACGAAAGTGTGTGGTGTTGGGTACAGTGGCACTTTGAAAGGGAAGAGGCAGAACGACAGAAAGTTGATGTTGGCTTAACATGTGATTGAAGGTAAAATAAAACTTCTCCGTCACATGAATACTTTTGCCGCTTCAATAAAAGCTTTTTATAGTTTACTGCAAGATTCTTTTGTCCCATGATTTAAACCGATTTCCATTGATTTGATGTCAGTTTTTCTCACCGTTTGGATTTATTGTCTTTTTATGTTGGTGATTGCATGGACAAGCCAAAATGCTTTTCAATGTCACATTACATTTTTTGTTGTATTCCGCTTTGTTACGGTGAATTAGCCATTGTAGGGCTGTTGGTTTGATAAGTATCCTTGGGCAGTCCACTCAATCAAAACTGTTCACTCATGTGGAGGAACAATGTGAGTCGTTTTAAAGGAAATGGAATATTAATAATGTACCTGCTACTGCAGCTGCTGTATTTCTCTGTTATTATCTTAACACTTCAAAAGGCTGATGTGAAACTGACAATTAAACATCATGTCACATAACATCAGGTGTGACTATGGATCTTTGAGCTTCTCACGTTGAGGATAAGTCATACAATGTGCCACATGTCAGGAAATAACATCAGAAGTGGCAGCTCAGCACACAACTGACTCAACAGAAAAACATATGACTGCTGAAGGCTTATTAGAGAAATAATACACGTCTGACTGACTAATTGGAAGTCTGAAAATTAAGGGGCAAATTGAGCATCTACTCTCTGAAAACCGTCATTGAACTGCAGGTAATTGGTCAAGTGCTTTTAACGCTTCTGTGAGAATTCTTCATGCAAAGCCTCTGTTCAGTCGTGGACTGTATAATTGGCATGAATTCTTTATGTGGCTTTTAATAAGCCATTCAATCCAAAGTCCATTTTGGAAAATGGTGCTGCCAGAGATGTAATATTTGAAAAAAAAAAAACACAGACTATTGTATCCTCAAGGTTATCACCATTTAGTAAGCAGAGGTTTCTGTAAAGACTTAAAAGAGGCCGGAGTGATTTCTATTCGTGCCATCTATCACTTTTTAAATGAGGTCAGCTCCTTTCAAATGCTCTGTGTGACTCCTGAATAAAAACAAATATTAGCATGACTGAGGTTTAAAAATATAACCTCGAGATTGTTTCTCATTCATGCCGCCAATAACTATCTAATTGGTGGGACAAATTGTCTTTTAAATTGGAGATGTCTCATTTAACTTATGAAGCTCTGGAGAAAGCACCTGCTTTGAAAGTCAGAGAAAGTATTTATTCTGCTGTTGAGTGTAAAACACAGAAGATAACACTGCAGACAGAAAGAAATCCAGTTTACTACAAAACCTGGTTATTATTTTTGCTTCAGCATAAAACATCAGGCAGACAGAGTTAGCAAACATATTGTGAACAGTAAAGCGTTTGGAAGCTTAAAAGCGTGCAATGATCCTCAAGAACTGGTGGAGCCAAGGAAACAGATCAACTGTAAACAGACAAACAAGCTTTACTTGAGTAAAGACTTTTTATATCTATTGGATCTATTAATCACAACCTCTTGTGCAATCTTGCATCAATACTTGTTAATCTGCCTAACAAACAACCAATGTGTGTCCACGCTTTTCAGAAGTGACTTTTTCATGTAGCCCATGATCTCGGTTCTGTTTACTAAACAAAACCAAGACTAGAATATTCCAAGCTGGGAAGTAGTTCCTCTGACTTTGGTGAGTTCTTATGCTTTTCATAATATAGAAATAACAGGGACGAAAGTAGAGTGTTGTATTTTACCGTTCTGAGCCTATAAACAACACGTATGTGGTTGCCAACCTCAGGGGGAAAACTCGTGAATGCTCTCAGTTGGGGGCACATTTTGATCAAATGACCTTGCAATGTTATTTAGATTTAAATATAATGTGTGCATCTGCCCAATTATTCAGACCCATTCCAAAGGAGTTCTTCCTCGGCCTATGCTACAACTTTCTTCAAATTTGTATTAAAGGTCCCCTATTATACTGTTTTTCATCAATATATTATAGGTCTCATATATATATACAAAACATGTCTCTGAAGTGTTTGGCTCTGTAAAGCTGACAATTGAGCGGCCCGACCAAGTAAGGAGGCAGAGGCAAAACGTCCTGATACAACGCGGTGTGGGAATTTATTCATCGTTGGTACATGATAAACAACATCAATTTCCCAATATGACTGTCTCCAGCACTATCCCTTTCCTCAATGAGCCCAACAGTAGTGATGGCAGTTTGACACTGAAGCTTCGAACGGAGCTTCAACCCTGGACTTCCTATTCCATAGAAGCAGTGCTTCGAAGCTTGCTTCAAATCACGTGATATATAACTTCCGAACCAGCAAATAGATAGCCCAGTGGATAGAGCCGGCGTCCCGAATACGGCGATGTCCTCTGCGCAGCTGGTTCAAAGCCCGGAACAGATGAACTTTTAATCATTGCTTTTCAACTTTAATACTTTAATAACTGATAAAAGGCCCTCTCCTCTCAAAATTTTTTCCAGCACTCTCTAGTCTCTTCTCAATAACCCAATACACACAATTATCAATCTTTAATTGTAAATAGAACATGATATTCAGTCTTAGTGTGTGTGTGCATCGAATATTTTTCAAGGCAAAGATACGTTAAACCCACTGCAGCCTTGCACTTCGCCAGGAGAGGTCGCTGTAACTGAAGCTTCGAGAAATTAACCTATTTCCGACACAATAGGCTACATGCACTAGGGTCTGAGACGTACTTCCGCCTTAGCCGTTATACTGCTCGGACGCTTCCGGGTTGCTTCTGGTCTGCGTAGCCGAGCGTCCACAAATGTTTTACTGTTTAAATCTGTGGTTTAAATATGAGTCGACGGAAGATTTTCAAAACGGAGCATTTGCAAAGACAAGTAAAAAACTACTCCGAGCACTGCTGTGTCCCACTTTGGACGGCGTCAGCTAAATTCAACGGCGTCCTAAGTTTCCATGGCTTTCCGACCGAACTCGAGCTGCGAAGACAGTGGCTGGTTAAAATACGACGCGATAACTTTACAATCTCCTCTCACTCCAAGGTCTGCAGTCGTCACTTCGCTACGGATCAACTAATAGAGCCAAAAACCCTTGATGGCCGTAGGAGGCTTGTGAAAGGTGCTGTCCCAACTCTGTTTGAGTGGAATCACTTCACTGCTCAAACACCGCGGGCTAGTGTTTGGGAGAGAAGGGAGCGGCCCACTGAACCAGTCTCTCGGGAGGAGCAGGAAGAGCACATCGATGTCCGTGACCATGATTACTGCTCAACCCCTGAACCAGCTTCACTGGACATGTCCTCTCAAGCTACAGAAGACAACTCCAAAACATTGGAGGATCTGCAGAAGCAACTGCAGGAGTTAAGAGTCCAGCGAGAGTTTTGCTTACAGTTACTGGCTCCGACGACAACATCCGATTCTATACCAGGTAATGTTTTGGCTAAATTCTATCCAAGTTTTTGAGATGGGTTAGCTTATAAAGAATCCTGTTTACCTGCAGTGTTGGAATAAGTAGGCTACTCAACTTAACTGAAGTATAAGTACAAATACTATGGTTTGAAAATACCCCTGAACTGAACATGTAGAATCATAAATCATGTGTTTTCACAAGTAACTAGAAACTATGAAGGTTAACTAAATGTGGTGGAGTAAAACATACTAATACTAACAACATACTGATAATACTTTACTACAAGTGGAAATCTTCAAAACCTTACCAAAGTAAAAGTACATGTCAATATCCACTGCGTTTCTCCCAGTTGCACACTTAAGAATGAAGAGTAAAAGTAGTCATTCTGTGTAAAATGTTCCCTGTATGTTTTAGATTATTATTACTGCTGCTTTAATGTAGTTGTTACATGTTACTCCTGTATATTACTATACCTGCACCAAGTGCCTTCTTAATCAGTCTATTTGAATTGTAATGTATTATAGCAAACAAGAGGAAAGCATTAGCCCATGTGTTACAGTTAACGAGTCAATTAATGACTGACATGTGTCTTTTGTGTACAGATTCCCGAGCTATAACCACCTGATGGCCTTCTGGTTTTTGATTGAGCCTTCCATTTATAAAATGGTTCGTGTTACAAGAGCGATATCAGCTGCCAAGAGGAATGAAGAAGTGGTTACACACGCACGTCCATCAACGGTAGGCTACGTTTCTTTTAACACACAATCTAAACACAAACTGAAGGGAAAATGTTTCTCTGACATTTCATTGCTTTCGTGTAGGCTAAAAGGCTATAGTACTCAATCCTTTTTGAATACATCAGAGAACTAAAACAACTTAATGTTTTTCCCATGGTGTGCTACACTCATGACATTAATATAGTACCCTTTTTTTGTTTATCTTCCAGAGACAGCTGCTTCAGCCAATTGACGAGTTCTTCCTTTTTCTCTGCTTCCTGTCGGTGGGTTTGAAAGAGAGGGACCTTGCA
Organism: Gymnodraco acuticeps; assembly: GCF_902827175.1. NCBI lineage: Eukaryota > Metazoa > Chordata > Actinopteri > Perciformes > Bathydraconidae > Gymnodraco > Gymnodraco acuticeps. Next base: position 1,664,963 of record NW_022992032.1, read on the forward strand.
AACCGCTTCAACGTACACCAGTCCACTGTGAGCCGCATCATTGCAACATGGACGAGTTTTCTTACAACTTTATTGGGGTCACAGTGCATCTGGCTTACACCTGCAGAAGTTCAAGCCCACCTCCCAGACACACAGGTGATCCTGGATTGCACAGAGCTGAGGTGTCAAACACCATCCTCACTCCTCCTCCAAAGAAATCTCACTGCACCATGAAAGCCCTGGTTGGCATAGCCCCACATGGCGCAGTGACATTTGTTTCCAGTCTGTATGGTGGTTCTGTCAGCGACAAGGAGATTTACAAACAATCTGGAATAGCTGCGTTGTTGACTGAAAACATGGCAGTGATGGTAGATAAGGGCTTCCTGATCAGCGATTGCTGCAAATGCAAGGTGTACTGCCAACCTTTTCTGTCAAAGCAGAAGCAAATGCCAGCCTATCAGGTGAGGGAGACACAGGCCATTGCCAGACTGAGGGTTCATGTGGAGCGTGTCATTAGGAGGATAAAAGAGAACAAACTTTTTGATGGTGTCATCCTCCTGTCCCATGCCGACAACATCAACCAACTGTTTGCAGTAGCATGTATGCTGTCAAACTATCAGAACAAAGCACTGGTCAAGAAATGGGTGAAATAAGACAAGATGATGACACCTGTGCAGGTAGCTGTGATTAAGCTGGGTGAGCACACCGTAATCCCGTGTTGCCTGACACACGCTAGTGTTTCGTTTGAATAAATGGTAAATAGCAAATTACAATGCGTTGATGATTTCTTACAAATGCAATGATTTACTATTCATTACACAAATCACTTCACTTTATTATCTTTTTAAATACAATTGTATATTTATTTACATATATGAAATGTGACAAACAATATATATTGAAATCACATTTTGTTGTCATTCAGAACACATGGAGGGATTGCCTCCTAAAAACAATGACGGCTGAGCCAGGGTCTAGCAGCTAACTGCTTACAGAGTTAACAATGGCTACAGTGCCCACTACTTTTTTTAATGACAGGTACTTCGGCATGTATGTGTAAAAAAAAAAAAAAAAGTCTACTTTTTCTCTGATTGCTCTTTGCACTTCTGGATCTGTGTATATTCTTTGCACCAGGTAGTCCTCTTGTGCCCACACTACAAAATCACACCACTGCATCCCAGATACAAGAAGTTGACCCTGTACTTGCCAGTAATAGGCATGGCTTTTCTTGAGCTTAGGGGAGCCACATTCTATCTGCACATATTTGCAGTCGACATAATTTGGGACATTGGGACATTTTAATTCAACAAGGCCAAATTGGGGATATTCTGTTGGGTCAAAAACAACTCCATCAGGGGAGGCACCAAGCCAGGGCGTAGAGGGGTGAATGACAAGGCCACAAGGGGAGTAGTTCACGTTTGCCAGTCTACTGTATTCAGCTGCTACTGTGGGCTCCATCTCGGCACCTCTCCTCATTTCTGCAGTCTGCCTTGTACCTTTAAGTATTCGCTCTGCAAGAGAGTTAGCAGAGCTCTCACCTCTGACGTGACAAATCTCTCTAAACCTAGAGGCAGTAACCCTGGGTTTGCGGAGCAGATGCCACTCTGAGCTAGAGCTTTGCTCACGGGTAGCCTCCTCAATTTTGTGAGACATTTCCAAATCAACAGATAAGCTGTTCATATGTAGTTGCTCCTCTTCTGAGCACACCAGCGGTAAATCACATGGCAAGATCACATACCCCTCTATGGGCAAGTGGGGTGTTGGTGGTGTGTCAGTGTGAAGTGTGGTGTACCGAGACGTCAAAGCAGGCATCTGATAGGACAGAACACTGCCCTCCTGCACAATCCCGAAGGCACTTTCCACAAGGGGCTTGTCAGGTCTCATGTTCATTGTGGTCACAAGCGGCCTGTCTTCAATGCTGAATGCTGATTATGCCTCCGTAACTCTGAACAGGCAGGGATCTGGTAATGGCCCCACCATGCCTCTGTAGAATCCACTCCTACAAAGAATGGCAAAGACAATATAGCACATTAATGTGACAATAAAGGTTAGGAATACAGCACCAGAATTATGAATTTTAAAAACACAAGAAACACAATTTTCCAGCTAAAATTACCTTACTCCAGTCTGCACCATCCTATTTGGTACAGGCTTGGTGAAGACCATGGAGTTGATGGGCCCTGGCTTCACACCCTTAAGGAAAAGACAATTACTGTTCGTTGAGTCACTTTAAAAAAAAACTGTGAAAGATTACAAGTATTTGAACCTCATTGAAATTACCATTGTTCGCGGCTTGTGCCATTGCTGTTCCGATTCAGTACAGCTATGCACAGGTGGCACAACTGGCATGTTCAGTTCAGTGTAGTGTGCTGTTTGGAACAGCAATGCTACTGTGTGATTGCACAAAACAGTTCCTGCAACACAGGAGCACTGGTTGTGCGTGAGCACCACTGGTGATGAATCACGAAGCGTTATCTAAAAAAGAGAGAAGAAATACTAGTGATTAGTAACCTCACTTGTTACTATGAGCCAGGAGGTTATGAGTAGAATTATTGGTTATTTTTACTGACCCATTATCCTAGAAGAAGCATGTATTCCTGAATGCTTAGTGTTACCCTCTTACCCTACAATACCACAATGAACTTTCTTTGGAAACTAAGATATTGAAAATTGTATTAAAGCAGTTTTGACTATATATTTTAACCCCCAAACTTACACATCCATAATCAATGTAATAATATCTGACCAATCAGCTGTGATAAAGCAGGGAGAAGTAGGACACTGTTGAGATTCCCTTAAGGTAAACTAATGTTTAACTGAAACTGAAACTCAATAAACAGGGGGGAACAGTGTCAATGCTGCCTGCCTACACTCAAACTGTGTGCTGTCTCGCTCTTCCGCATTGACCTGTAGCACAAGGCTCTCACGCTGACCTGCCCTGTCAGCCTGTCTTTATTGGACACTGAATGAAGAGAAACAGAGCAACAGCATTAGATCTATACTCACGTCAAAACATCTATGGCAACATTGCTTTACAAAAGCTGATACCATTATGCAGTGTGGCTAACAACCTTGGCTAGGATATAAGGCTATTAAACGATAGTATTTGTTAGCAAAATGGCTAATGTTTTAAATAATTAACACCAGAAACAGTACATAGCGTTACCCAGAGCCCTATAGTAGTCTACTATAGTAGTAGTATAATAATAATAATAATAATAGTAGTTATACTATAGGGCTCTGGCGTTACCTAGCTTTTGACAGATAATGTTAGCGTAACCCGGAGCATAAGCTAGCTGGTTAGTACCGGTTACCTTCTTACCTTCATAGTTGTGTATATATGACGCAGCATATAATTTGAAGCCTTTATCGAGTTTGCTGGCTGGGGCTTTAGTCGTCCGGCAAATCCGATGAACATCTGACATTTTTAATTTCGGAAGCTCTTGTAGGCAGCGGGTGTAGAAGGTCGTCATTTTCAAACAGGAAATGAATCGGCCGCTATGAGTAGAATGCGGAAGTGACTGTGCATGTAGCCTATTGTCCAAGTGGTTCAATGCTTCATTCAAAGCTTCATTTTGCCATCACTACCCAACAGGCCCCCCTTTATAGGCCCAACAATTGGACTGTACCATCAAAAGGGGTGGTATGTGCACAGATGGTTAGCTCAGATACTGAAAACCAGTTAAAGAAAAAATAAATATTACTTGGAAATAACAAACATCATTCATTAAATTATACGTAATTAATGTATGAAAGGAAAAATATGATAAACCAACAACATCAATGTACACGATATAAAACCACCCCTGCCTCCATCCTGCTCAATAACCCCACCCGGAACGATAAAGCAGGGTTCGCCGTTTTCCCGGGGACTCTAAAGTTTACGGTGACGGACCCTGGGACCGGATTGATTGATTGAATTGATTGATTGATTGATTGATTGATTGATTGAAAAGTTTATTAACAGCTTGTATATTGGGTACAGTACAGTACAGCTCAAAACATACAATTGTTAAGGGGATGCAGACCAGAGAAAGACTTTCGTCTTGTTTACATCAGGGTCCCCCATTTCCAATTCATCATGTCATTTAAGACATATAAGACATATTTGACATACAGATGGCTTATTTACAATTTTCATTTTAGATTTTGTTCTAATACATCCTAACCGGACATTTAAGACATACCAAGTCTACAGATATACAGTTAGTAACAGAGTCTAAAATGCGAGTATATACATAGATGGGGGGGGGGGGGAAGCTGTCCATTGAACGACAGGTTGAGATTTGTACCATTACCGGGGCCAGTTTTGCAATGCTCTCCCCCGAAGGTGCTCTTTAAGAGAGGTTTTGAAGGTAAGTATAGTTTTACTTTCCTTTACAGTTGTGGGAAGAGCGTTCCACCTTGATGTGGCATAATTGCGAAACGTGTATTCCCCCTTTTTTGTGCCAAATCTGGGTTTCACATGATTTGTGGAGCTCCCTCTGGTGTTATGATCATGGTATTCCTTGACCTTTGGGAAGAATTTTGACATGTACATGGGTACCATAGAGGTGTAGTGGATCTTGTAGACCAGGCCCATTGCAAGTAGCTGTACTCTGTCGTCTACTCTAAGCCATCCTAGGTTGTCAAAGTGGGCAGAGGTGAGGTGGGTTCTAGATGAAAGGTCAAGCAGTAGTCTGACCAGTTTATTTTGCGATGTTTGAAGTTTTATTTTTAGCGCCTTGGAGGTGCTATGGTACCATGACGTGCAAGCATAGTCATAGTACCCTTGAATGAGTGCTCCTGCCAGAGTTTTCAGGGGGTTTTTGTTTACCAGAGAGGAGATCCGGTATAGGAATCTAGTTCTTTGATTGACGGGAGAACAGGTGGAGGTGAGTGTTATGATGTTAACTGAGTCATTCTACAGAAAAGGTGGAATCTGGGTGATACAAATCTGCTGAAATATATTCCTTCTAAACACATCTAAAACCTGTTGAATAGCAAAAACTAACTCTTAACTTGATGAATCCACAACAAGTAGAGCTTAAAGTATTTTTACATACATTATTGCATCAAATGTAACTTGTAATTACGCAAAGTTCAAGAATGTGCTCTGCTGAAATGCCTATTGCGTAGGAAATGTCATCATGCAATGTTTTCTGTGTAAACTCAACAACTAAGGTTAGAGCTCCTGAACTCACACACGTGTTTAAAGAGCCTGTGACAGCATCCCAACAACTGTTGTGCAATGAAATATTGGGCTACTAGTCATCTCGAACCGTCAGTTTAAAAAAGAAAAAGTGATACCGTTCCGTTAAATATCAATAATTTCGAACATCGCGGGGAAATTCCTTCGACTCATTTTGAAGTTTTGGGGGAAGCCGGAAGTGACGTCAATGCGGGAACGCTTCACTGTGCGGCGAGAGAGCCAAACACGGACAAAGTGTGTTGTCATGCGTAGAAATGGTGAATTACTGAGTTTAGGCACGTTAATAACGTTTTAATGAAGTTGACTACAGTATATTCATATTTGTCAGTGCTTTCATGTCAATTCGGTGAACATAAACATAAATGATCGTGGTGAAGATGATGATTACATTAGGATTACAAATCGGTAGTGAGAACTACTGAATTTCCTCCCGTAGGATGTGATATAAAAACAAATCGATTATTTTTGTAGTTGTAAACTCAAGTGGATGAAACTACATTTATTAGTGCTTTCATGTCAATTCGGCGAACATATGATACATTAAATGATCGTGAGAATGATGATTTACAAATCTTTTGTTTGAGCCGGTCTGCATTTCCTGATGAGAAAACAAACCGATGCTTTTTGTAGTTGTAGTACACCAACATGGATTAAACGTGTGGTTTATTTTCCACAATGTTGGGGAAATGAATGGATAAAATGCACGGATTATTATTATTATTATTCCCACTCCGATCGGGACACTAGGTCCACCGTTTCCCCGCAGCGAGGCTCCCCCCGTTGACAGTTTACGTGGGCTGGGTGCAGTGGCGGACTGGCCATCGGGACGAATCCCGATGGGCCGGTACCGAAGTGGGCCGGTCGGATAAGTCACTAGCACATCCCCCATAGGCGGCGCGTGAGGCTCAGGTTTGGGAAGGCTAAATAACTTTTTTTACGCCTCCGGCGTCTATAGAAAAGAGATCAACTCAGTGTGCGGAGTTTAAATCTCTCAAGTCATATTACAGGATAAAGGAAATGCAGAGAAGACGCCGACGTGTCGCACTTATCATTCATATTACATCATCAATCAGATCATCGATCATAATATATCATATCTTTCCTTATCTGAGTCAGCTTCTCCAGCCGTATCTGGCCGTGCAACACTTAGTGTCACATACTGTATGCAGAAGTATTATTTTAAGCAACACATTATGTTGACGAAACACTCGAGTCAAATGTAATTAAAGTCAGATCCACTCGTGTCTTAGACGTGAACGCGCTCTCAGCTGGAGAGAGAAACCCTGGCTTGATTTACCGAGTTGATAACCAGCGTCCTAGGACCGTTTAGCGAGATCTCGTTTGTTAGTTTGTTGTTGTTAGTTTGTTACTCAAACATATCCAGGGTATGTTGAACTGGCTTCGTAGCACAGGGCACAGGTGGCTAGCAGCGCTAATGGCAAAGACACAGACATTGCATTATATTTGTATTTTACCAGGATGCAGTGACACAAATATTTACATATTTACATTTACTATCTACAGCACCCGCCGCCCCTGACATCCCCCACTCCCCCCTTGACAATTTACTAGCGCTACCGAAGTGGGCCGGTCGAGAGTCCCGGGATGATTTTTAGTCCCAGTCCACCACTGGCTATATGACCGTATGATCGCCCATATTGACGCACCTAATTCCTAAACTTCTAACAGATACAACATAAAGCGATCCTTCAGCCTCATATGAGCTCTCAGACACGTTCAAAATTAAACTGTCATCGCTGTCTGAGCTTGCTGCTGTGTGCACCATCGTGCGTTTACATGCAGATGCTGGGATCCTGAACGGTGCAGCTGGAGCGCTGTGCCCGCAATGACGTCACACGTAATTTGGCGGGACTTGAAGAATCCCCGAGAAGATCCAGAAAATGGTCAACATTGAAGGGCAGATTAATGGTTATCAAAGTACAAATATCCAAAATCAGTTCAGTAACGGTTTTCAAGGGGACAATATTTACTCAAATTGATGGGTTTGGATGATGGGGGAAACTCGTGTCACAGGCTCTTTAAGTTATTATGTTTTCTTTTATAGCCTGAGAGTAGTGTGTCTGTATACGGGAGGCTTCGTTAACGCAGAGACGCTGTCACGCTGTAGCAGGTACAGTTAACAAGTGAGCTACATGGATTAGCTAACTCAGGTTATCTAGGGAGCTGCTTTCATGTAATGTTACGACACATGCAATGGTTTTGTAATAACGTACTAATGCTGACCTTTCTGTAGCTGCTCATTAACTCATTTAGAAAAGTATAAATTAAACCCTATGTAGCCTACATATTAAAATACGTCTAATGTCAAACTGTATATTTTACCTCATTCACACCAACGCAACTCCGGTTCAAGCTCCGTGCTAGAGCTTTTCAGGTTCAGAACCGGTTCTTCGGTTTAGCTCCGGCTCTTTTCACACTGCCCAGAGTCCGACTGGTGCTGCGTCATTGCGTCATCGTTTGCGTCATGACGTAACCGTTTGCGTGCCTGC